>NC_142607.1:8336783-8639813 GCF_041222555.1 Hakea prostrata
ACCTTGTCAACCTCCGTTCGTTGAGCTTACGAAGCTGTCACTCCTTGAAAGAATTACCACCTGGAATTGGAATGCTAGTTCAGCTCATATCATTAGACTTGGAATATTGTGTACACTTAAGAAGGCTACCAGTGGAGATGAAGGAGTTGAAAAATTTAAGGCATCTTAATATCAACTATACTCGTAGTCTTAAGAGAATAATGTGCGGACTTTTATCTGGATTGCGCAAGCTAGAGGAGATTGAGGCTCTTCGAAAGTGGACTAAAATTGGACAATGACAATATATTGGAATTGGATAGGTTGCCTCACTTGACTCTTATCAATGAGATCCGTTTATGGAAAGTGAAGGTGGATTCACGTTTGCTGAATCAATTAGCTAAATGGTCATGTCGTCATTTAGAATTTTTGGATTGTGATATTGATTCTTCAGCTCTCTTGGACTTTCAACAATTCCCTCAATTGTCATTGGATATGTTAAAATTCCGCTCATGCAAAGGTCTGACACGTGTCCCAACTCATGGTCATATTACTGCACTGGTAGTGGATCTTTGTCAAGATCTGAAGACATTAGTGGTGGTAGAGGAGGAGAAAGTGGATGAAATGAATAATAATATAATTGCTTTTCAAAAGTTTGATCGTATCTGGAACTCATTGAGTTAAATGGATTGGAGACAATCTGTAGCGGAAGGGTTCCTCCACAACAGCCACTTGGCCCTGGATCATCATGCTTATTTTCTAATTTGAGGAGTATCAGAATAGAGAGATGCCACAAGTTGAAGGTGCTTTTCACTAGTGGTGTAACACCACTGCTACTAAAATTGAGAGATTTAATGGTGCTTGATTGTTCTCAATTGGAATACCTCTTGATAGAAGATAATGACAATGATGACATGGAATCCATCATCAATGCATTTCCAAATTTGTCTGAAATATGGTTACTTAAACTACCAGAGTTGACAGCTAGCTATATGCACTAGCAACAATGCCAACAATCAAGATCCAATGGATTTGATGAAGTGGCCATCTCTACTTATTGCATATTTTTATGATTGTCCAAAGTTGGAGTTGAAGAGTCCCCCATTTGGAGAAGCACGTGTAATGGAAGACGGTGCCGGAATTATGCGTTTTCTAAAGGTAAGAATAAAAAGGCCAAATATGAAATACCTCTGTGCTTTGCTTTATTTCTTGTTTTGGTATGGATAGGATAGTTATTCATTATTTGGAAACATTATAAGACAAAATATTTCACTCACTTTCATCATAAGATTCATTTTTCAACCCAGAAAACAACTTTTTGCATTAATTTATTACCATGCACCATACTCCCTGCCCCTCTGGTCTTTATCCTTAATTAATACCATACTTTGATTCCACTGCTTGATCTAAAATCTCTATTAAGCCCAGTGTGACTTAATAGTAAGAAAAAGAAAATTTATTTTGACTTTATTTAATAAATTTTATTTTGGTACGCTTTAGAATGTGTCGTTAGTTCTGTTTTACATTAATATAGTTTCTTTTGCTTTTTAGTAATTATTGTATAATATTATCTATTGAAAATCTGATATTCTTTTATTAGTATAAATTCATACACTGTATATGTCTTTCTTCTCTTTTTTCTTTTTTCACTCTTCTAAATACACATATATTCATATCTAGTCTTTGTAAGTTATTCTACCATTTAAACTCATTGTATTTAATTTCATCATAGGTTATTTAGAATGCTATTTAAAATTTTTATTTTTATCAGGCTTCTAATTAATTTGCTCCTGATTTTGTCTTAGCAATTGTTTTAATTTTATGTCCTTTCAGACATTACTATAAGAACTAGTGATTGATAATGTTCTTAAAATATACACATCTTTTAATTAGTACATTATTCCACTTGAAGGGTCAATATTACATATTATTTTTCAAATTAAAAGAAGGGTTTACATATGGTTGTAAGAAATTGTTTCTTAATTTACCACAAAAAATGCCTAACAACATGATCATTTTGTATATTTATTTATTCATAGTTATTTATAACATTGACCCACTCTTTGCCTCGACATACTCTTTCAATAGTGACTCATGTCATTCCCCAATTATTTTTCAGAACCTTTCTTATTTTTTTGTATACCAACTTGCTATGCTATAATTGTAGAACTCAATACATGCAGAAAAGAGAAGAACGGAAAAAAAGGGAAGAGGAAGAGCTGGAAGATGATGATAATCTTGAGTGTATGGACTAGGTATCACTTTTCATATCCTCCCAAATAATTTATTTTATTCTTTGATACTAATATTCCTTTTTGTTCCATCCATTTTCATATACTGTGAAAGATTTTTAATGCCATGGAGATGATGGAGAATAAGAATTAATATTTTCATGTATTTACAATATTAGAAAATCTCTTTCCTTGTAAATTTTAGTTGCAGCTTTCTTTAAGCATTTGCACACCCCAATGTAAGTTTATAAATTTGCATACAACCATTGAAGTCCTTTAATTTCATGCATAAAGTAACAAGATCTCTCCTTAGTAGGGTAGCAAATATTATCTCCGAGCTCTGTTTTCAATAGTCTTGGTATTACCATGCAAATGATCTATTTTAATTTTGTTTGATATGCTAGGTCTATGTTTGCGGAAAAAGAAGTGCTGGTTCGCAGAGAAGATGATCAATAATGTTGGAGAGGATAGCGTCTTCCTGTTTATGATTGACATGTTTTTCTTTTATGATAGAGAGGTTGGCTGTTTGATGTTTGGTACTCTACAATAATAAGCACCTCATAGTTAATTAGTGCATCTGATTCGAAGTTTTAAATTCATTTGGCAGTGACTCCATGCAGCCACTCTTAAGAACTGTTTTGCTTCTTAATGTTGTGATTCATTTGACTGAGGTTGAAGTCATTTCCCAAGAAAACTCTTTTTTAATACCTTTTGCTATAATATGATACAACAGTGAATGATCCAAGTATAATGCTTTGATTTGTCCATTGAATGAGTTCTGAGAGGGTCAATGGAAAATCTGTTGTTTCTTTTGAGTCCCCATAGAAATAGCTAAAACTGGGTCGCTGTATTGTGTTGCTGCAAGCCCACTTATATGGATCCATTCATTACAGGTAGAAGAGAAGAGAGCTGTTCTAGCTTTTGGGTCTTTGCTCTCATCCAACAACATGGGAAATGTAATGAAGTTTAAGCCTGTATTTTACTGACAATTCCACATGTTGAAAATGTTAGAATGGACTATTTCAGAAGACATCATTTTTTTACTAGTTCAATGCAGTTGTAAGAAATGATAAATCTGGGTTACAAGTTTTACTATGTGGCTAATCAAAGAGTGAGCATTGAGCACTTGGCTTTGAAAATGGAAATCTTCCAGAAATGCAAAATCTGAGAAAATACTACATGGTTACTGTAATGTAGTATGTATTCAAAAATCACTTACATAAAGCTTGTAATGCAGTAGTTGTGTGAATTGGACACATGAAGTCACAACAACCACGTTGAAGTATCCAGCCCTTACAGATATAAAATGTTTCAAATAATTCACCACGGCTTAGGTACATAAGAGAGAAATGTGTCTGTCGAAGACCATATCATGAAGAGTCCCTCAACTATTACCTACTACCCTGATTCATCTACTGGAAAGGTCATTTGCATCTCTTGCATCATTCTAGGTCAAGCCATTTTGACTTATTTGTCGGCAACATGAGCATCTATCTGAGGCAACTCTCAGATTATTATCGGCTTGGGCATCTGCAGACCAACCTACCTCCAACTAACTCTATGCAGAGCATGGCATCTTCAGGGACATTCTCTGGACTAACCAAGGCCTTTCAGAATCTGGGTCAATGAAATTGTGCTGGAGGAACTGGTCAGCTTCCTCATCCACAAGTTCCCTACACCATGTCACTCTTTTTGAGGGGCAACAACCTGGCCCAAAACACCTGCAACCCAGAAACAAAATTCTAAAAAAATTGGCATGTTGGTATGGTTTTGTTAGATGAATGGACAAGTATAAGATTGACCGTATTGGCTTGTTTCTAGATCTTGACACTTAAGATGGATACCAGGATTAAGATGGAAGTATTTTGTTTTTTGGTGAATAATAAAAGATTAAATTGTGAACCCCAAGAAAGAGAAGAAGAGAAGATAGGGGGGGGTGAGCCATCAAGAAGGAGGCTGGAGGGAGGAATCTAAACACCAAGTAACAACAATGAGCCTGCTCCTTGGGGTATCTATAACAAGAGGGGGGGGGATATGCTGGAGTCTAGCAGATACATCAAAACAAATGGCTTTCCAAATCATGTCCAAGGATTTAGATATGGAAGTCCATCTCCTAAGATTATGCTCCCACCACAAGTGGTGAATAGTAGTAGAGAGGATGGAAGATAAAGAGTACTGGGTGGCTTTGGAGAAGATCATGAGATCCTGTGCAAAAGTTAGATGGATGGGATTGAAGGTCTTACACTTGGGGATGGGTGAGATGCAGAGTTGGTCAATTTTGGATTGTAGGATGTGGGAGAGAAACCTCCAAGGCAAGTGAGAAAAGAAAGGGGGATAGGGGGCAACCTTAGCAAATACCAACATGGGAAGAGAAGAAGCCCTCGGGCCATTGGTATTGATGGAGAAGTAAGGGGAAGATGGACGTTAAATATATAAGGTGTAAAACAAAAATAAATTAGATAAAACAATCCATCATCATGATCCAAATGAATGTGACACTTAAAATTGGTTATGATCATATGATGGGATCAATTCTGGCTCAAGATTCCCAAGAGGGAAAATTAGTCTTCCATTCCACCAGCAAAAAGAGAATCACCCTAGGTCTTACCTCTACGTGCCTAAGATTTGAAAATAGCGTTCCCATCTAAGCAAAAGTCAAGCTCATAAACGTACCTCAAACCAATTGAAACTCAAAACATTTAAACCAATCTTCAAAAGACTCTCAACAGAGTTTAAGCTAACAACAAGCCCACAACAATGAAAACTAGCAACTCATTCATCAGAATAATAGAATTAAGGTCATTGACTTGAACCATCCCAACAATGGACTTAATGGGAGAGTAGACTACATCACCAAATTTCAACTTGTAGAATGGATGAGCTTTTGAATAAGAATTGTGCACCCATTAAAAATTATCTAGTTTTCAGAAAAATCTATGTGGATAACTAAGAAAACATGGATACCTGCATGTATTCATAAAAGCAAGCACTTTTCTCATTTTCTGATTTGTCCCAGTTGTGCCATCCAACTGGTTTAATACAAGCATCAATCCAAGTGTAAGCAAAGATCACCCTTCCAAATGGACCCCATGGCCTTCCAAGATGTGAATATGCAGTGCCACCATTGCCAGTGATCACACACCTGCATTGATTAGTTTACATACCTTATGTAAGTCCCAATAGAAAAAGAACCAATTATTCCCACATTTGAGATGGTACAGGACAAGCAAAAAGAGAGAGCAAAACAAATAAGAGACTATAAGGCCTGGGCATGCTCCTTGAGGTTCAACTTGTAGAATAGGTCAAGTAATTGAATAAAAGAATTCAGGATATAGCATTGGGTATCAAATCAGTCCTTGCCAATTGTTGTAGAATTGGCCAACAAAACTTCACTCAGACCTGGAAGCTCAGCAATTCTAGGCTTTTGAACCAAGAATTAGACAATCAAGATCAATCATTGGCTGATCGATTCGAATCATCTGATTTAATTGGTCCAATTCCAATTGCACTCTAAGCTTTATCACCACACTCCTAGGTGAAGAACCATTCCACAGTTTCTCCAGTACAACCTTTTAAGCATAAAAATATATGAATGTATCATCCCTTTCTAGATTGCAGGAAAAAAGATGAACGGAAGATAGAATAATGAGAAACTCCCATTGTATAGCACTTTATGATTTCCTTCCTTCTTTTTTGGTAAGACAATTTGTGAGTTCTGTCACAACTGGCTAAAGGATGCACTTTAAGCCATTGTATTTTAATTGATCCATGGGGTGAACACATCATGCTTGTGGAGTTTTGAGGGCTAGATGAAAGAGATATCAATAGCATCAGCATGAATTGGAATTTGACTTCATAGAAGAACAATTGGAGATATCCTTCATACATTTAGGTCATTGAACCTAAAAAATAAAAAGAGCAAAGCTGGAAGGCCAAACCTCAGGAACATATGCTTTAAATTTCAAATTAGGGCTGTTTTAGTATGATTTCTATTTCAGTTTTGTAAATTATTAATTGATATTATGCTATTGTGGTGTTTTTAAGAATACTTTTCACCTTATTTCTTTCTGATAGATTAAAAATCAATTTCATCTTTCAAACCAATTTCAAGTTTATCATGTCCTCAACATTGATTAGCACGTGTTAATAATCGGGATACTGTTTATTGTGTGAAATTATGGAAATCTTGATGGTAAAGAAAATATCAATTTGAATTACTTTGAATACAACTGGAACTGTAAAACAACAGAAAAACCCATAAATTCATAGACTTAAACCTGCTGATTTCAGCTGTCTTTCGGAAACAATATAGAAGAGCAAAACTAGCAATTAATCAGTAAAAAGCACTGTTTGATACAAGGATAGCTGCTATTTAGAAAGGGAAATTTAAAATACCTCCCATGATGAGGTATGGTGTAATTTCAATTTCATCACTCAGACTCTCAAGAATTATATATAGCATCCTTGTTTTCCAAAAAATTGGTATTTGAATCCAAGCTCTGAGATTAAAAAGGGAAATTTAAAATAGCTTCCATAGGGTATGGTTTAATTTCAATTTCATCTCTCAAACACTTAAGAATTATATGTTACCCTCCTTGTTTTCCATTAAACTAAGGTTCAAGCCTATGGTTTCAGTTAATTTCTGTTTTCTTTTCTTACAAGAATAACATAAGTGAAGCATGATTTTGCAGTGCTATACGAGAATGAGGAAGAAATAAACATGCTTGGCATAGTCAAAGCTAATGTTCAAGATTTGTGGACATGCAGGTAAGAGTCTGTCATCTTACATATGGTAGTTTCAGGCAAAGCACATCATCCACATGGCTTTATGGTGCTTTAAATTTATTGTAACTCAACCTTCAGATGCAATTATGGCTCTTCCAAAGGAACAGAACCCAACTATCCAATTACGGGGGCCATGGCCAACCATCAATATGCAGTCCAAGTTAAGCTGGACATGAAAATATAGCTTCTTCAATTGGCCTTCCAGAACACCTTCTGCCCATAAACATGATTGTTTACCATAGAACTACTGAAAAAGTCATTCGTGAATAATTTTTTTGAGTAAATTACTGCGACACCCAAAGATATATAGAAGCTTTAAGCATTGACAACCCACTTTTCTTTGAAACACACGGCTTCAATTCTGCAGTTAATATGGTTAATGGTACAACTGTAAAGATCATTATACTTTTTTGTATACTGGGTAAAAAGACTTCATCTACCTTTTTCCAGTATACTTGTTCTCTAGCAACTCTTCACAATTTCTCTCTCACCTCAAACCCATTGTTGGGGGTAATGCAGCAATTTACTCATTTTTAAGTATTCCAGAAAGTGAATCACATAGAGTAAACATTGCGCTTCAACTTGAAATAAAGTTCAAGCTTCTGATTCAATACACTTTAACAGTGAACTCATCAGTAATAAACAAGATTATCCAAGAGAAATTTAGAAAAGGGTCATTTTTTTAATGAAAGTCATAGTTTTGAGGCCAAGAAAGAAAAAACAAGTAGAAAATAGCATCTAAATCAGAAACCACAGTGAAAGGCTCCAATTAAGCGATAGGCGGCATAATCTCTCCACTCTTAGTATATTCTAAAATTTTCTTACCTTTCTCCTTCTTTCTTGTGGGTCACATATAAATTTATTCATACCATGAACATTCTTAATAACCTAAATAAAAAAAAATAAAGCAAATTGCATCGACACCTCAAAATAGAGGTCTTAAAGCACTAACATCCCCACTTTATATTTGAAAAACACAAATACCTCAAAATTGAATGTTCATTGGACACATTAATCCAATTTATCATTGAAAACCATTAAACCACTGTTTATTTTCTTTCAATTTTAAAAATATTCCTATCAAAATATGTAGGAAAAAAACAATGATTTAATGGTTTTTAGTGACAAGTTGGACTAATATGTCAAATGAAAATCCATTTTAAGGTTTCTGTGTTTTTCAAAGATAAAATGGAGTGTCAGTGTTTTAAGGCCTCCATTTTGAGGTGCCAATGAAATTTACACAAAAAATATAACAAAACATAACCAAGTAGCATCAGAGCAATGCTTCCCATGCTCAGAAACATATCTCCAAAAACCAAACCACAGACACATTCAGCAACCCAAAAACCAACTAACAGTGTGAGATGATCTCATAGAATAAGTCTCTTTGGTCGAACTCAAACTCTCAAAGCTGAAGCGACTAAAACATCCATTTTGTGGTAGTTCTACAATCTTGTGTCTCGCCACTTCATCACCTCCATTGGATGATTGAAGTTACACATCACATATTCTGTCTTTGAACTACTTATCGTCAAACATTTGGATGCCAAACGTTAGATATTTGACGACCTTCATGTCTCCAGCTCTCCTTCCAAATTTCTACGTCAACAACGTTAATGAATCTATATTTCCCTTACATTCCGGGGCTGGGCTATTTATCTCCGCAAATGCCTCCCGAGTTCGAGCACAGTCGAATTTGACGATATTGTGACTTGCCCAAATACGACCTTTAAACCCAAAAGAAGAGTAGAAAAAGAAGAAGCAGAATCAAAGACTGAGAAAACCTAATTGCTAACAAAAGGAGCCAAGAAAAAGAGAGAATAGGAACCATGTAGGAGATCAAAGATCTTATCGGCAACTTCTCCGAAAGTAGGAGCACAGGCAACGGCATCACGGGTGATGCCATTACAACGAGTGGATGCAGTTGACACCCAGGAGAGGTCGGCAGGCTTTACCAGAGTTGAATAACTCTCCAGCTCCACCAACTTTCGAGAGCACACAAGAATGGCACCGAACTCTAAAATGGCGAAAGGTTGACCCTTTCGGAAGGAATTGTGGTTTCCACATCGAAGAAGACCGCTCTCTGAGCGGTCTTCTCTTGAACCCATCTGTTGTTATCGTAATTACTTACACTAATTCCTCTGCAACTCGAAGACTCCGAGTAAAGAACCTCATAAATGGAAGTCGGTCCAGAAGTCCTACCTTGTTAAACCTCTTTGCCTTGACGACGACACGGCGATTGTGTCACGTGGCCACGTTTTGCTTAGGAGCAGTGTCTACGTGGCACTGCTCCAAGCAGTGAACGGGTAGATTGATAGGAGTCCTGAAATCTTAAATCTTGACCACACAATATCAGCATGTGCAATTTAAAACAACTTAAGTGAACAGTTTCGGTTTTTCCACCTAATCCAAGCGGTTCAGGCTACAAGCGGTTACCAATTCATTTTGAGAGAGTAAGAAACAAACATAAGTGATTGAACTCCATATATGATATTTAAAGAACGTCAGAATTAGAAGAGATTGGAAGCAAGAAAATAAGCTCCAGCAGAACTTAAATGGCAAGTAAAATAGACTTGGTGATCAAATATCTGGTAGCTTACAGGATCCACTAGAATTATCTCAACTATGCAAAATCGATAGATAAGGGGATCCAGTTATCCCATTTTTTAGAGCACCTCAGGTCAGCGCCTCCACCTAACCCGTCGTCGCAACCATTTCCTCTGACTAACTCTTCACCACCTCCCCTTCATCAGATGGACGCAGACGAAGAAGACGAGAACGTCAAGCAGCTGCAAGAATGCTTTGTTTTCTATTTTGCCCTTTCTTTTTAATTCTTAAAGGTTGAAATCAAATTCAACGCCTTGGAACCAACCCATGCTTTTGTGTGTGTGCCTGTAGGAATGCCTTGTTCAAAGCAACAGGAATTGGAGGTCTTGCCAATTGGGTATGACTGCTAACACCTTCCATTTGCACTAAAACATCCGATGGTAAAACATAATGGATTCTCGAATTCCCGAAGTGTAACCATACCTATCTGGAATTTTCATTTTAAGAAAGACATTTTTTTTTTGTACAAAGGCGCTTTTTAGATATAGGGATAGGGATATTACATATGCCGCCGGTAAGAGTTGAACCTATGACCTCTCCACTGAGAAGCAGGTTTCTAATCATCCTACTACTCCTCCATTGGCCAAAAAGACGATGTTGTAGTCATGTAAATAGAAAACCCAATTCTGCAGTCGCACATTTTGAGGTCAAATCTCTGGAAACACGGTCGTCTATATGAATAAATTCGATTAATCGAAGTAAACAATTTATTTAGATTTTATAGACGCTCAATTCAACACATTGTATAAGATTGTAGGTTATTGCTAGTGTCTGCTGACGATTAACCTCTGCTACTTGTGGGTTTTCAGTTTTTAATTTTTTGAAAAGAGGAAAACCAGAGATTCATATGATGGTGTCAATGATTTACTTCATTTGCCACGTAGGCCTGCTCCGAAGCAAAATCACGTCTGAGCAAGAAGGAAATTAATAATGAGGTATGGACCTTTGTGGCGAAAAGCTCAACTCCTCAACATTATATCTGGGCCCATCATCCTTAAGAGGGTTTTTATATATAAAGGTTAGCTGACCCGGATACACCAGGTATAATCCATTGGTTCTTGCGGGTGCCCAAGCAAGGAATTAATCGGGAACCGTGGCCCGTGGGTACGGGATAACTCTACCTTGAACCATAGTTGCAGAGTTAATAAACCGCTAATTGCAGCCCAGTCAAAGCCCATTACCGTGGACGACATTTTAAAAGGTTTGAGATGGGCTATGGAGGCCTTCTACTCAAACAGGGTGGAGATTGCTAAATAATTTGGATGCACTGTGGGTCAAAGTGCTTAAGAAAAAGTATTTCTCTAAAACAACCTTTGCCCCAAAGGTAATCACAAAAAATGATTCATGGATTTGTAGGGGTTTCAATCGTCTGCGGCCATCAAAGGAGCGGCCATCCAGCGGCCGCTCTAGATGGCCGCCAGGTGTCATTCAGTTTAATCACAGTCGTTGAAGGTTTATGGAGTTTTTCCATTAAATCGGCTACAAAAAACTGCTACAAAGAATTCGGTTCGGATAAATGAACCAACAAGTTCAACCAAACCGGATTAATAATTAAAAAATAAAACTCAAAACCAACCCTAAATCCCGTGAAATCCATGTTTTCATTCCTTTCCCTCTCTCAACACGAATCCACCGTCTTCTATCTTCTGAGACATGATCGGAAAATCAACAGCAGACCCTCATCACCATGCATGAACGTTACGTGTCAGCTTGCCCTCTACTTCTCCAGCACCTCATCATTTAAATTCCACTCTGACATTTTGTTTTCCACTGAAACACACAACACCCTTTAAGCGTTCGGTTTTGCCGATAGAACCAACAGCAGACAGACAGAGACGAGAGAGAGAGAGAGAGAAAATAATGGGTAGGATCAAAGGCACTGACATTCTATTACTGTTGTTGTTTGTGATGAAGAATGGGACAGGGGAGATAAGGGAAGTAGAGAAGAGAGAGAAGCAAAACAAGAGGGAGCAGGAGAAGAAGAGAAGAGTGAGGACAGGAAGTAGAGGAAATTCTTGTTGCATCGCCTAAAAATCTAAAGACAGAAGCAGGGGAGATGAGGGTAGTCAGAGGCCCAACAACAAGGGAGGGAGAACCCAATTCACATTGGCTTCATCAGAGGAACCAAAACCCTCTCGTCCCTCAGTACGCGATTCCAACGATTCTCTTGTCTGCAGAGTAGTAACACACCTCCTCTTCACCCTCTCTCTCTCTTTCTGTAATTGGAATATAACAGTTCCTTTAAATTTCTACAAATTGGTCTGATGCAGGTGAGGTGAAGATTGGAAGGATGCAGAATTAAGACGATGCAGGGTTGGTTTTGAGTTTTTTTTTCTTAATTAGTAACCCGGTTTGGTTTAACTTGTCGATTCATTTTATCTGATCCGAATTCTTTGTAGCGGTTCTTTGTAGCCGGTTTAATGGAAAAACTCCATAAACTTTCAACGACTCTGATTAAACTGTATGACACGTGGCGGCCATCTGGAGCGGCCGCTGGGAGGCCGCTCCATTGATGGCCGCAGAGGATTGAAACCCGGATTTGTAGCAGCATTTGTAGCATCTTACTGATACTCAAGAAGATGGTAATTAGAAATGTGGGAAAATAAAGGGAAACTTGCTTTTGGTTCGACCCATGGGTCCCAACATCCATGAACAATATCATCAAACATCAAGATTTTATGTTGTGGGCGAGGAAGACCACGGTGGCCTAAGTGATATAGGACTCTGAACAGCTCAACTGGGAGTTATCTCTACAATCTCAACCTCAACCTAGACCCATCAATCTACCCATTACACTCACTCTTGCTACTAACTCGGGGTCTTCTCTGATTTTGACTAATGACAAGTTCTCTACCAAATTGGCGAGGCGTGCCTTGATGAAGAAAATTTTCCCTCTCAAAAGAATTCCTTTTCAAAGTGGTGGACTGTTTTTGGAGAATACCACTCCATCCAAAATATAACTTGTTTGGCGTGTTTTGAATGCAGGGTTTCCTGTTAGAGCCACCTTTTCTCGGTGGACAAATGTACAACTTTCTTGCATTGTTTGGCGATAACACAGAGGCAACTTGGCACATATTCCTTTCCCGCAAATGGACGAAGTAAATTTGGCGACGCGACCATTGGGATTGAGAATTGAACATCTCAATCAGGGATTCTTACTACACATGCAAATCTTTCTCTTTTGTGTTCAGATTGGATAAGAAGACAAGTTGGTGGTATTTTTCAATTTTCATAATCACATGCTACTTTGTTTGGATCTAACGTAACAATAAGGCCACCTAACCCAACAACATTTCTAAATAACATCTTTTTCTTTACAATAATATAAAATTCGAAGTTATCTCAATGGGAAACAAGTAAAGATGAATCTATCAAAACAAAAATGAATAACATTGCCCAACAACGAACTTCATACTTGCTTTGCATTTGTAAATGTTTTAATGATCTAAGCAATACCTAAGTAATGTCTAACAATTTTCACGTGTTATGATTAGAAGATTACATTTCAAAAAGAGTAGAACTACCCATGATTATTGAGAAACTTATTAGAAAAAAATGGCAAACGTCGGTAGGGGAGAAGATGCACACCCTGAAATCTCTATAGAGGAGGATGACCAGCGACAACAAAGCACCAAGAAAGTGAAGCGCGGTGGTACAAGAGGACGTGAGGTGGAAGAAGGTTCTCCTTCGAATCAGTCATATGCAGATATGCTTATGCATGGTACAGAGAGGGATTTTCTCAATAGACTGTCGAAGGAAGATGGGGAGGTGGGAAGTGATGGTATGCTGTATGAAGGTGCTTCTACAAAAGAAAATACTTCGAAAGAGGATTTTGATGAAGAAAATGAGAATGGAGGGGAGGAAAGGCAGGAGGAGAACCAGTTTTTGCCCCTCTGGTCCTTTGTCTAAGGAAGAAATGGAGAGGTTGAGAAGACCCTGGAGGCAGTACCTTGATTATCAAGATCGTGGGGAAGACTATGAGTTACACCCTTTTGTCCAAACGGCTAAACTCTCTTTGGAGGCCAAGAGGGGCCATGGATCTTATAGATATCGGATACGGTTTCTACATTGCTCACTTTGGAGTTCACGAAGATTTGAGCAAGTGTTGACAGAAGGACCTTGGATCATAGCTGATCACTACCTTTCGTTAAGAAGGTGGGAGCCAAACTTTGACCCTGAGACGTCTGATCTGAGCAAGCTTGTGGTATGGGTTCGTTTCCCAGGGATCTCCATTGAGTATTTTGACACTCGCTTCTTGATGAAGTTAGGAAGTAGAGTTGGAAGGGTATTAAAGGTGGACTACAATATGGAGCGGGCGCTATGGGGGAAGTTCGCGAGGGTTTGTATTGAGATTGATCTGTTGAAACCTCTCTTATCCCAATTCCGACTGCAAAATAAGGTGTATCAAATTCATTATGAGTCCCTTAGCCTCTTGTGTTATGACTATGGAAGGTTTGGGCATCATAGAGAGCAATGTCCGACGGCAAGAAGTGAAGTTACAGGTGTTGAAGAGGGAGTCTCAGATGCTAACGCTAAAGATCATGTGATTTTGGAATCCAATCGGACTGTAGTGCTGACAGTGTACGTACCTTGGATGATAGCCCAAAAACCAAAGTATAGGAAGGATAACCTACATCTTGGGAACCCTGGTGGTGGTGGGGCTGCCGGTGGTAGAAAAGATGGTGCTAACTTTGGAAATCGCAGATTGGATGCTGACCAAGAAGGTGACCAACTCAATATGGGATCTAGATTTACTGCCTTAAGAAGTGTAGATCCTAATGGTGAGGATTTAAATATAGTAGTGCAAAATCTGGTTTTCAATCTGAAGAGAATATGGAAACAAATGCAATTGAATTTTTAAATGGGGGCCATAATAGGAGAGTCAACTCACGTATGGATCTTAATAAGGAGCTAATTGATTATGAGCAAAACTTTGTTGACAATAATGAGACGGAAAGGGTGCAAAATGTGGAAGTCAATATTGGAATTACACATGAGTTGCTTGAAGATTTGCAGCAAATTAGGGAAGATATGAGAGGTGATGTAAGCATGACACACATAGAAGGTCCCACCCTTACAGATCAGGGACATTGGATAGATGTGAAGCGCAATTTGGATTCGGGTTTAGGTGGAAGGCCTACGGCTTTTAATCACAATGGCATGCAAACCTATCCTATGACCCGAGATGATCTTCCTAATTAAGGCATCTTGATGGGTATGCCTAATTATGCGGGCGAATGAGCAATAACAAGATGTGCTATGTTATATATGGAGGGGTAAATATGGAGTCCTAACTTCTCTCTCTCTCTCTCTCTCTCTCTCTCTCTCTCTCTCTCTCTCTCTCTCTCTCTCTCTCTCTCTCTCTCTCTCTCTCTCTCTCTCTCTCTCTCTCTCTCTCTCTCTTAATGAAGGTTTTTTGTTGTTACTGCAGGGTGCTGGAAACAAGGTAAAACATTTTGGGAAAATTCGCTTGGTTTGGTGAGTAGCGAACCGAAACACTCACCGAAAAGTGAAATTACTCAATCTCACTGGAAAAATCTCCAGAAGATCGCCGAAGAATGGCCGAACCGGCAAAATATAAGTGATAATCACCATCGAACTTGAGAAATGTTATGGGAGACGGCACAAATGGGGCCTTGGAAAGCTCCAGGTGTCACATCCACCCAGCCGGTACCCTAACGGGCATACCCAAGTGTGTGATCCATAGCCCCGAAGATCAAGTTTATGGCAATCATATCCACATAACACAATAACGTAATTGAAAGCAAGAACACACCCTTGTGTTAAAGTAACAATTTAGAAAGGATCTCAGAAGGATCACAAAAGTATATTAGAGTGCGGAATAACAAGATACCAATAAAAAGAGATAACTATAAAGTATAGTAGAAATATACCCTACAAACAATACGGAAGGTAGATCGAATCTCTAAAGCATATTCTAAAACTATTACAATTAAAGGTAAAAGTCTAGAAGAATAAAGAGTAAACTAATCAAATTCTTCCATGGGCTCTTCTTCTTCTTCAGTCTTCATCTTCTTTGCCTTAAGTTGTGCTCTTGCAACTTTGGATTAGCTTCTAACTCATGATCCCACCAGCGAATGAAACGATGCCTGCTACTTTCAATAGGAGCCATTAGTGTGGTCCACACCTGTGTACTTGTAGCACCACTGGTCATAACCTTCTCCAATGACATCCGTAGCTGTACCATATGGGGAAGGGTCCTCCGTACTGGCGCACGGGATCACTTCCGTACTTGCAAGGTCATCTAAAAACATATCCCCCTAAGGGTGAGCTCAAAAGAACTCAGCAAGTAGTTCAATCACAATAAACAACTACAAGCAGTTCAAAGCAAACATAAATGCAATGATATGAGACAATGAATGCAAGTATGCTTCTAACTCTATATATGTTGGTCTCTATTGGTAGACACGCATTAAGATAAATCACCATACTCCTCTGGGTAGGCCTCAAATCACTCTTCCCTCAATCTTGCCAATCTTTTGGGTTCTTCGCGGTAATTGGGTCAAGGCATCCCTCCCGGAAATTTCATGGCTAGGGTTTAAGTCAACATTATCGCTCACCACCATTGGTATGAGTATTTGCACATATCAAGGTTAATCTTAGCCCAATGCAAGTCATCTACTGTGTCACATCTACCTTAGGGTTAGATACGTCCATTCCTCGCTTCCCGCAATCCTTTCCGGTATCTTTAGCCCTAGAGTCACCATCTCCTTCCCGGCTATGTAGACTCTTAACCCTATTGGTCATCCACACATAGTAAACGGGAAGCTCTCGTGTCCTCTCATGCTGCCCGTGCTCTTGAGCACCCACGAGCCCAAGTCTACTACATGCAACCCTACCAATGAATGACCCCAAAATGTAATTTGAGTCCACTCACGGGTTGGTTACTGTTCTTGAGCGCCCACAAATCCCTATTGTTGCCATGGGTCACTCGGTCTAGATTTCTCTTCCGATAGGGTTAGATATGATAGGGTTTTCCCTAGCCAAACACTTATAGACAAAACCTAGGTATGTTAACCAATAGTTAGGGAAAGCGCCAAGGGGCACCATAGGAAAGCGTCCCATACTACCTCCACTAGTGTCCAATGATAGAAATGCCAAAAGGGCATTCCCCATTCCACAACCACAACCTAGACTATCAAATCACATCATGATTCCATATATATATATCACAATATAGTCCAATTCACATTCACATCATTCATAATCAATAACAATATGTAAATCATGAATAACCTACTGTAATTATAGAAGTGAGATAGTATAGAAAGGAGTTCTAAATAGTAGCTAATATATGCAAACACAATCTAAGTAAGTATAGAAGCAAGTATGTAAATTTTGAGTGAACGTACTCACCTTATATCCAACTCCATAACCTTCAAGTAAGAGATCAGAGAGCAAGTCCAAAATCACCAAAACAAACTTAAACAAACATGTATAGAACATAAGGAACAAGTTCTAATGATCGGAGACGAAACAGAGGCAAAACAGAGGTAAGTTGTTGTCAGCCACACCCTTGGTCGATGGTTTCTTAGTCGATGGTATCAACCAAGGAGGATCGACCAAGCATTCTGTGTACGGACAGAACTCCCGACTTTGGTCGGAAATTCTTTGAAACACATCGGAACACTCCGAAATTAATAGGAAAAATTTTAAAACAACATATTAAGACTATTTATGAAGATCTAAACATCTACTAAGGCCATTGGAATAGAATTCCAAGAAATCATCTATTAGGCTTAAACCGCGGATTCTCATGGAAAGGCTAGAATGAATCCCCATTCATTCTAAGGATAAGGAAACAGAAGATCATGCATAGAAAACAACTTTACAGATCTAACAAAGATTAGAATAAAAAACTACATAGAGCAAATCATGGCATCATGCTAGATCAAAACATAGAAAACACACCATATGGTATAAGGAAAGAGTAGAGTGAATGGGGATTCACTCTAAGACTATGAGGATCAGAGACTAGGCCATTACAGTAGTATAATACCTTCATCACAATCAAAACCAACAATAGGTATAGAAGAGAGAATAGATCAATGAAGTATAAGATTAATTACTAACCTTGTAGAAGAAGATCAATGGAGGAACATTGCTTGGGATCAACCTTGGGCTTGAAGAGGAGGCTTTATGATTCTTCTCATGTTCTCCAATAGTTAAGAGGCAAAGTGTTTAAGTTTAGACCGAGATTACATATATATAGAGATTCAAAACCTAAAACTTCCAAAATTAGAACAATTATGTCCAGAGGCTGCCTTGGTCGATGGTATCGACCAAGGATGGTCGACAAAGGGTTCTCCCTTTGAAAGTTGCTGAATTTTGTATCTCAAAGGTCAAAAACAACACTTGGGTCCTCAACCAATTTAAGGAAGGGTCTTCCCTGACTTCCTAGGACCTTCCAAAGATGTCAACACTGAACTCAAGGTCTAACTTCCAAGTCAAGTCACTTCTTCTTCCAAAACAAACAGGGTCTTGGGATCTATACTATGGATTTTCGAATTAGGGTTTTGCAGGATTTCACACCAGGACCAAATGGATTCTTGGCGGCTTTCTATCAACAAACTTGGGAAATTACCAAGGATTCAGTGGTGTAGATGTTGCGGAGAACTTTTGGGGGCGAGATGGAGCCTAATACCAATGATAATTTGCTTGCTCTTATCTCTAAAGTGGATAAGCTTGAAAACATTAGTTAGTTTAGACCTATCTCTCTTTGTAATGTAAGCTATAAAATTATTACCAAGGTGGTTACTAATAGATTGAAGTATTTCATGCCTAGATGGGTGGCACCAACCTAGGCTGGCTTTGTCCCAAGGTGGGTCATTCAGGAGAACACAGTTGTTGCTCAAGAATGCTTCCATAGTATGAGGCGGAAGGGTGGAAAGAAGCTTATGGTGATTAAGATAGATCTTGAAAAGGTATCTGACCGGCTCAGGTGGAGTTTCATAGCTAATTCTTTAAGAGGTGTAGGGGTTCCTAATGAGCTTGTGCAAGTCATCATGATGTGTGTTACTTCTTCTAGATTGAGTGTTTTGTGGAATGGGGAGGCACTATAAAAATTTAGACCTTCAAGAGGTATCCGTCAAGGTGGCCCACTTTCACCTTATTTATTTGTGCTGTGTATGGGGAGGCTCACTCATTGCATTCAGGAGTCAGTGGTGGAAGGTGGTTGGAAACCATTGAGATTTGGGAGAAGGGGTCCTACAATTTCGCAACTTATGTTTGCTGATAATGTTCTCCTCTTTGCTGAGGCTTCTAAGGATCAAGTGGAGGTGATTAAAGGGTGTCTTGAGAAATTTTGTGTTTCTTCAGGCAGCAAAGTGAGTGTTGAAAAGATGAGGATTTTTTTTCTCTAAAAGCGTGGGCTCTGTGCTTGCTAAGGAAGTCACCCTTGCTAGTGGATTTACGGAGACTAAGGAGATTGGAAAATATCTAGGTGTTCCTATATGGAGTGGAAGAATTAAGAGGAGGGATTATGCTTCAATTGTATCAAAGTTGAAAGCGAGATTGACAAGTTCGAAGTCTAGCTGCTTTTCTCTAGTGGGGTGTGTGACATTAGCCAGGTCAGTCTTGATGACTATCCCTCTTTACACCATGCAGTCCTATTTGATCCCTCGAGGTATTTTACATGAAGTCACTCGTGATTTTATTTGGGGAGAGTATGGATCTGTTAAAAAGGCTCACTTGGTTAGTTGGGATGTGGTTAGTCAACCCAAGTTGAAGGGTGGACTAGGATTTAGAAAGCTGGCTCTAGTAAATTATGCTTTCATGATGAAGGTGGCTTGGGGTTTTTTAAAACAAAACTCGCTTTGGGCGTCTGCTCTTAAAGCTAAGTATGGATCCTCAGAAGGAAGGGAGTTTTTACAGTTTCGGGCCTGGATACCTCTTTGTGAAGAGCGGTTTGTAAGGTGGCTCCGTTGGTTGTTTCAAACTGCAGTTATATTTTGGGTGATGGCACCTCTATTTATTTTTGGCTTGATGATTGGATGGCGATGGGATTCAATCTTGGGGAGGCTATAGTTCAACAGATCCCTAAGAATTTGAAATGGGAGGTAGTGGCGAAGTTTGTCAATTCGGAGGGTGAATGGAGGAGGGAGGTTCTTGATAATTATCTTGATGCTCAAATGATGGAGAGGATTTTTGCTACTGCTCCTCCTTCGATGATTGGAGGTTGTGATGTGGTTGCTTGGAAACCAACGGAGGATGGCATTTTTACTCTTCGTTCAGCTTATGATATCCTAGTGGGAGATGGCCAAGTGGTGAGAAGTGTGGGAGATGATCGACTATGGGAAGTGGTTTGGATACTTCAAGTGCCTATGAGGATTTCCTATTTCCTCTGGTTAGCGATTCATGGTAGGCTACTTACTAAAGCTTGGTTAAAATACTTGCATCTTTCTTCACATGACAGATGTAGTTTTTGCATGGTTGGTGTTGAAGATACTCTACATGCATGTCTTAAGAGATTGTGGATTTGCTAAAGCTGTGTGGTGGGAGATGTTATCGGAGGCGCAAAGGGAGGGTTTTTCAGCTTTAATTTTGAGGAATGGTTTACTCTCAATCTTGTTGGTGCGATGGCACGAGCTAAAAATGGTTGGGATCATCTTTTTGCTTGCACAATGTCCTTGCACTAGTTTTGGAGGAATAAAGACTTGCATGAGCATGACTTTATTAGGCCGGTTAATGGGCGAAGGTTGGCTTTAGATTATGGGACATCTATGATGGAGGCTTGGGACACATGCTCTCGGACTATAGGGATCAAAGGTGTTGTTGTGAAAGGGAGGTGGCGTCCACCATTAGCTGGGTGGATAAAATTAAATGTTGATGCTGCTGTGAGTAAGAGGGCAGGCAAAGTAATGGTTAGGAGGTGTTTTCCGTAATTCTCAAGGTCAATTCATGGGAGGATTTGCTAGACGGGTACCCTCTAGAAGTGTTCTTGGGTTGGAGTTGAGAGCTATTTGGGTTGGCCTATGTGTGGCTAAGGAAATGAGTTTCATGCCTCTTCATTTGGACTCAGACTCCTTAAAGGTTGTGAATCTTTTGGACCCTAGATGCATGGATCCGGGTAGATTCGACAGGCTAATAGATGAGATTGGCCTGGTGCTTGATGGTGTGGATTACATTAGGTGTTGTCACATGGGACGTGACGATAATAAGGTTGCAGATTGGATATCTAAAGTGACACTTAGTCTTGAGTATTCTCAATGTTCATTCAGAATGCTCCCTCATATTTGGAGGAGATTCTCATGGCGAATCGTATATTTTGTCGTTCTTAGTGCTCTTCTTGGGTCATCAACTCCGCTTAGTGTAACCAAAAAAAAAAAAAGCAATACCTAAGTAACATTTAACAAATAACTATTTTATTTCAAAAAATATATACTTTTATTAATTATCTAACACCATTATTTCATATGGTAGGACAAGTAGGTTTTGTCCTTACAGTCTTAGGCAAAGAAATTTGCACATGTGTGGTTCTGGAAAGTGGAAACCACTCTCACATGAGTCCGAGAAATTGCTTCCCTATTCTATTATTACTTGTTGTTCACTCTAATATTCCCCATCAACCATCATGTCCTTTTCTCTATAGTTTCCACACAAGAAATGTAAAACATTTAAGTAAAATTGACTTTGTTCCCCCCCCCCTCTCATAGCTAAAGCCTTTAAATTAGAACTAGCACTCTAGGGACCTAGAGGACAACAAGGAAGAATGTACCATAAACAAAGGGGGACCTCTCCACCAAGACTTAGAAAGCTAGAAGCGTCTAGTATCTATAGAGAGAAAGTTTGCACAGATCGTCTGATTTGGATACAAAATTAAAAGAGACGAAAACGAAATTGGCGACCAACTTCAAAACCTCTAAGCTTCTACTTGTCCAATCTAAAGAAGAACTAAAACCCTAAAGGGCGTGTATAGCTAGTAGTCAATCACAGTTAATCAAGTGAGATATGTCAATTGACGTAGCCAAAGCCAGACTGTCACAAATAGCCTTTAGTTTAGTTGCTGAAGCTGATATGCATTTACACCCTTTTGATTGTGCTCCTATAAAATGTAACTTCTACCTCCATTTTAAAAGTGGACATCCCAAGATCCATCCACAAATAGTTAAAGACAATCTCTATCCTAACATTTTAAGATTTTGGTGGTGGTCTCAGCCCCCCCCCCCCCCCCCCCCCTCCCCCTCCCCCTCCCCCTTCTTGTTGGTTCAGTTGTCTAACCTCCTCCAGTTTAATATAATGTTTTGTTTGTCCCCAATCTCTATCTTCATTAGATTCTAACGTCGGCTCTTGTTTAACTTTGTCGGTGATTGGCTTTTTTTAATTTTTTTATTTCTTTAATATTTTTTGTGTTTTGCAGCCCATTTGGATTAGCAAAAGTGTCTTAATCTATGGCACAAATATTTTAAAGAGACTTGAACCTTGACTTCCGAAAGTCCATATACATCAATTGACATATTACCAACCACCAAATTCGTGGTAGGGCTTTTTTTCGTGAGTGTGTTTTACAATCCATCAAATGTTTTAATTATTGTCAATGAGAATTAAATAATGGATGCAAACAAATATTATATTAGAAGAAAATAAAAATATTACCTTTTGATTTGATTTCTAATTATAATTATAGATTTAGTCAACGTTACTTTATAATTTTAACTACATCTTCATTTCCAATTATAATTTCAATTATTTATTTGTTTCCAATTATAACAAGCTTACATAATTTCAATTACAAATTTGTTTCCAATTAATTTCGGTGACATTTATAAGGGTTTCGATCAATTTTTTTATTTAATAAATAGTAATTATATTAGAAAGAGATACAAATATTACCTTATGATTTGATTTCTAATTATAAATTTATATATTTTGTCAACCTTAATTACTTTATAATTTCAATTGCATCTTTGTTTCCAATTATAATTTCAATCAACCTTACATAATTCTAATTACATCTTTGTTTCCAATTATAATTTCAATCAACCTCACCTTTACAAATTGGTTTCTAATTATAATTTTAATCAATATTATCCGTTTCTAATTATGCATTTCAAATTTTCAATCAACATTACATTACTTTATATGTTTTGATCAATCAACCTTACCTTTCGCCCTAAATTCATATATAAATGACAAAAAATCACTGAAAAAATTGTTTGACAAAAAAAAAAGAAAAAGAAAAGAAAAGCCGAAAAATTTGCAAGAAATCAAGGAATTGGCGATTTCCGCGATTGCTTGCCGATATATGGCATATATCTTATCGAAAGAACGATTCGTGTTGCCTCCTTCTGAAACGGCAAAATCTCACCAATTTTCGATGATAAAATCCTACCTAGACCCGTCAACTTCACCCAATTTAACTTGTTTGGCATGTCTTGAATGCTGGGATTCTGGTTAGAGCCACCTTATCTCATGGACAAATGTACAACCTTCTTGCATGCTGTGTGGTGATAATGTAGAGGCAACTTGGCACATATTCCATTCCTACAAATGGACGAAGAAGATTTGGCAACGGGACCATTGAAATTGAGAGTTGAACATCTCAATCAGAGATTCTTACTACACAAATGTAGATGAAACTTGGCACATATTCCTTTCCTACAAATGGACGAAGAAGATTTAGCAACGGGACCATTGGAATTGAGAATTGAACATCTCAATCAAAGATTCTTACTACACAAATGTATTCAAACTGGATAAGGCACAAGATGATGGCATTTTTCAATTTTCATAATCACATGCTACTTTGTTTGAATCCAACGAAATAATAAGGCTTTCTACAGAAGGGTGTGGTCTAACATTCTTTTTGTTGAATGGTCATCCCAACCACCCAATTGGTTGTTGGAGTGATGAGATTAAATTGGTTGCAACTCATTTTTCAAGAGGAAAAGGTATACAGGCGGTCAAATGTTTAAACTTTAATGCCACAATCTATTGTTTATGGAGAGAAAGGAATAATCGTCTTCATAACAGTGGTGTGCAGACGATGGAGCAAGTGACTCGTAGAATCATTAGACTAGTTCAACTTCGATTTTTGGAGGATCCCTTAGTGGTGAAAGACTCAACGGGTAGTAGAGCCTTCTTTGATTGTTGGAACATTCGTTGTTCCTTTTTGAATTATTCAGCTTCAGTCCATCATTGGCTGCGACCTCCTGAGGGTTGGTTGGTTGTGAATAGTGATGGGTCAGTGTCCAACAACAAGGGAGGGTATGGGGCGATTGGAAGGGATCACATAGGGAAGGTCATCTTTGAACTTGCAGCTGGTTCAATGGAATACAACATTCTTATATGTGAGCTGCAAAGGATGAGAGCAAGCTTGTTAAAGACTGTGAGGTGTGGCTTTAGCATGGTGGAGCTTCAATGTGATTCTCTCAATGCTGTTCAAGTTGTGAATGGAGAGACCGACCTTCCCTGGTATATAATGGGAATTGTGAAGGATATTTGGAGGTTGAGAGATGAGTTGACCCATCTTCGGGTGGTTCATCCGGTTCGTGAGACCAATCGGTGTGCTGATTATTTGGCAAGCTTGATTTCGGTTCCGGTGGAGATTCAGTTGGATACAAATAGTTTGCCCGACAAACTTCACAGAATGGGTTGTGAAGAAATGGAGGGTAGACGGTTCTTCCGTTATTAGCTTTGTATTAGCTTAATGTTTTTTTTTAATATAATATCCTCGCCTTGGTCCAAAAACAATAAGGCTTTCAATAATAGGATATCTAACCCAACAAAAGTTCTAAATAACATCTTTATCTTTAGATGAATAAAAAAAATTAAAGTTATCTCAATGGAAAACAAGGATGAATGTGTCAAAACATAAAAGAACAACATTTCCTAACAACAAACTTCATACTTGCTTTGCACTTGTAAATGTTTTAATGATATGAGCAAAACCTAAGTAATATTTAACAAATATATATATATATATATATATATATATATATATATATATATATATATATATATATATATATATATATATATATATATATATATATATATATATATATATATATTATAAAATGGAGAAGATATATTAAAAACAATGAAGGAAATGAAGACAAGATGAATCAAACTCTTCTATTAAGTTATGTGCATTACATATTTATGGTAAAAGTATCATCTTCTCTGATATGGAAATATAATAGTCTACATGGAAATATAATAGTCTACAAGAAAATATAATATATGATTCTTGCACACAATAAAATGATGCATTCCTTGTGATCTTAATTAATATGAGAACGTGAACTCCAATATTGTTGGTTGAGGTGGCTGAGATTTTCATTTAGAAACATATTTTGGTATGATCTTTTTGGGGTGATGAACATCTGTAATTAATCTTATTTATAACACTCTCCCTTGGATGTCCATCAATAGATAATTTATCTCGTTAAAACCTTACTAAGAAAAAATCCTTTGAAAAAAAATCTTTGTGAAGGAAAAATATTATACATATCTAAATAATACGTCTTACTAACTGCTTCATTAAAAACCTTACCAAGAAACCCAATGAGACAAAACATTGGTGAAGAAAAAGAATGCATCACGTATTTTACTCCCTCTAATGATAATATCATTAAATATCTTTGAGTATGCACATCACAATCTCATATATTAGCTTCTAAAAATTTGAAGTAAGTATGTCTCAGTAAATAAATCTACAAAATTATCACTTGAACGAATTCAATAAATATTGATTTCACCATTTTGTTGAAGATCATGAGTGAAGAAGAATTTTGGTGAAATATATTTTGTTATATCTTTATTGATGTATCCTCCCTTCAATTGAGCTGTGCATGCAATATTATCTTCATATAATATTGTTGAAACTTTTTTTTTTCTAATATAAGGCCGCATGTTTCTTGAATGTGTTGGGTCATTGATCTTAACCAAATACGTTCTTGACTTGCTTCATGAATCATCATTATTTCTGCATGATTTGAAGAAGTAACAGTTATAGTTTGTTTTGTTGAATGCCATAAAGTAGTTGTATTTCTACTTGTGAATAAATAAATTTTATGATATTTGACTTTCTATCGATCTAATAAATATCATACATTTGCATAACAAATGAGTTGATTCTACATTCATTGGAATAAAATGACTCATGTTAATAGTACCTCGAAGGTATCGAAATATATGTTTAATATCATTTTAGTTTTTTGTGTTGAAAAATAACTAAATATTGTTAATAGACTTACAGAAAATGATACATCCAATTGTATACCATTAGTAAGATACATTAATATCCCAATGGCATTTAAATATGGTATTTCAAGACTAAGAAGTTCTTCATTATTTTCATGGGGGTCGAAATGAATCTTTCTTTATGTTGAGCAATTTCACAACCATCGGGGTATTCAATGGATATGCTTTATTCATGTAAAATCGTTTAAAAACTTTCTCTATAGAAGTTTATTGATGAACGAATATTTTATTCATCAAATGGTCAATTTGCAAGTTTAGACAAAACTTTGTCTTTCCAACATTTTTCATTTCAACTTTATTCAAATAATCTATTGCTTTTAGAAGCTCTTCAAGAGTTTCGATGATATTAACATATGCACTTATTATAAAAAAAGTTAAATCAATATTCTTTAATAAAGGTACAATAATAAAGTGGATCATTTTTATACTATTCATGTAATAAATACTCACTAAGGCAGTTAAACCACATATGCTCTGATTGTTTTAATCAGTATAATGATTTTTAAGCCTTATTGAACAAATTTCTTGAAAATTTTATACTCTTCAAGCATTTTGAATTCTTTAGAAATTTTCATATAAATGTCACATTCGAATGAGCCATATAAATAGGCTATAATAATATCCATTAGATGCATGTCAAGTTTTTTATTTACTGTTAAAAACAATCAGATATTTGAAGGTGATTGCATCCACCACAAGAAAATATGTTTCCATATATTCAATATTAGACCTTCGCGAAAATTCTTGTGCCATAATTTATGCTTTATATATCACGATTTCATTCTTTTTCTCATTTTATTTTCGCATGAAAACTCATTTGTATCTGCATTAGCTTTATACCTTCAGACATTTGGACTATAGATCCAAAAACTTAATTTTTCAAGCGAATTCAATTATACTTGAATTGCTTCTTTCCATCATGACCAATTATTTCTTCATTTATATTCATTAATAGCTTTTGGTTCGAGACCCCAATCTTGTTTCATTATTTCAATAATAACATTATATGCAAAAATGTTATCGACATTTATATATTTTCGGTTCCATTTCTTTCCTATGGTGACATAACTAATTGATATCTCTTCATTATTTTCATGTATCTAAACCTCTTCTGGGATTTTATAAAAAGTTGTGTCTTTAGGATTTTTATGATCAATTATCTCTATATTATGACTATTATGATCATTTTCTTCCTTTTTCTTTTCAAGGATTTTATCCTTGGTCTTCTACTTTTTAAATGTGGTTTAGTTTCATTTACACTTATAGATTGTCCTACTGGGACATAAATCCTAATTGGAGCATCTGCAGCTGGAATATGAGATTTAGTAATTTTTGACAAGTCAGTATATCTGGTAGTTGATTCGTAATATTTTATAAATGTATTATCTTTTGAACTTCACATTGCTCAGTGCGAGGTTCTAAATGAGATAATGATAATGCATTATAATCAATTTTTTTCCCAACTGTTTATTATCTCCTCCTTATGTTGGAAAAACTAATTCATCAAAATGATAATCAACAAGTTTTGCTTTAAATAAATTTTCAATCATTGGTAATATATTGAATTATATATAAAAAAAATTCATATTCAACATATATTCCCAACTTTCTTTGGGGGCTTATCTTTGTGCATTATGATGGAGCAATTGGAACATAAATCACACATCCAAAAATTATAAGATGAGAAATATTTGGCTTATGACCATAAGCCAATTATAATGGAGAGAATTTATAACAATTTATTGACTTGATATGTACAAGTAATGATGCATATAAAATAGCATATATACATGCCGACACATGAATTTTGTTCTCATAAGCAATGATTTAGCTATTAATTTGAGATATTCAATAAATGATTTTGCTAAATCATTTTGGATATAAACATGAACAATAGACTATTCAACTATAATTTTAGTTGTTATACATAAATCATAAAGCTTGAAATGTAAATTCATCAGCATTATCAAGACAAATGATCTTTATCTTACAATCTAGAAATTATGCTTTTAATTTAATTATTTGAGAAAATAATCTCGCAAATATCAAATTGCGAGTTCATAATGAACATACATGTGATTATTTTATAGATGTATCTACTAAAATCATATATCATTTAAATAGTCCACATAATGGGTGAATGAACCTCATATATTTTACCTTATATATGTTTTAAAACACAGAATGTTCAATCTCAACTTTAGTTGATAATCATCTAATAATAGATTTTCCTTGAGAACAAACAGCACAAGAAAATTTTATGAATTGAAGAATCTTCTAGTTTTTCAATAAATGACAAATGAATTTTCAATAATTTTTCGCTTTATACTTGATCCGGAATGGTCCAATTGGTCTTGCCAAATAATAAAGTTATCGGAATCAATATTCTTTTGATTCACTAAAACATGTGTTTCAACCATAAAAATATTTGTATAGTACAATTTGGGAGAAAATATCTAACATTTTTGTAATAATGCATACATATTCACTTTTACCATCATTTGTAGTATCAATATGATAATCATTTTGGTAAATATCTTCGAAACTTAATAACTTCTTGAAACTTACGACAAAATGATGCATTATTTATAGCCAATTTGGTCTCTTAGGTAATAATAGATTAGTTTTTCCGAAGTCTTAAATCAAATTTTGTACTACCAATTATTGTTTGAATATTAGTTTCCCTATCAACTAAGAGATATAATTTTTATCTCTTAATATAATATATGTCGTAGTACATTAGGAATATCCATATTCTTCATCAGAATAAAACGAAATACATAAAATGATATGTAGAAAGTCAATATAAAAAAGAAGAAGATTAAACTTATAATAAACTAACATATAAAATGAGATTTGAGGGTAAAAGAATTACAAACTAACATAATATCAATTTTATTTTTGTTTGAACTCTAGTAAAAAAAAAAGTTTAATTATTATCTTTAAAAGAGTTTAAAATGGCGTACCCAGTGCTGAAGCTCCCACACTGTGGGGTCTGGGGAAGGGACTTTCTAGGCTAGGACTTTCTAGGCAGCCTTACCCCTGCTTTTTGCAAAGAGGCTGATTCGAACCCGCGACCTCCAGCGCACAATGGAGAGACTCCACCATTGCGCCAGACCCACCCTTCTATCTTTAAAAGAGTTTGCAGCATTTAAATTTGTAGTATTTGTGAGGCCATCAAAATCTTCCTTTTTATAGGCAAAATTTGCTTCAATATTATTATTTTGGAAAGTCAAATTTATCTCTACATTATTTTCAGTTTTTGAAATTGAAGTTTGACAAAGCTTAACAAAAATATTGTCGAGTACGACAAATACGTGCCCAATGACATTTCATACCACATCGATGACAAATATTATCTTTATTTTAAGATTCAATAAATCACATACCTTAATCATGATGTACTTACATTACAAGATGGACAAGACAAACTCTAATGTTTACAGAAACGCATGAGAATGTCAATCATCCTTTTCACTTTGTAATAGAAAACACAATGGTATACAATCTTTCATATTTCTTTTCAAAGCGCAATTATTGTGAACGAAGTCATGCTGATAATGTGTTATAAAATGGAGAAGATATATTAAAAACAAGGAAGAAAATGAAGACAAGACGAATCAAATTCTTCTATTAAGTTATGCGCATTACATATGTATAGTAAAAGTAACATTTTCTCTGATATGGAAATATCAGTCTATAAGAAAATATAATATATGATTCTTGCACAAAATTAAATGATCTTGATATAAAATGATGCATTGCTGTAATTTTTAGTTTATATGAAAACGTGAATCTTCAAAATTGCACGTTAAGATGGCTAAGATCTTTATTTGAAAACATCATTTAGTATGATCTCTTTGGGGATGATGAACATCCATAATTAATATTATTTATAACAAAAATAATTATTTTTATTAATTATATAATACCATTATTTTATATGGTAGGAGTCGGACAAGTAGGTTTTGTCCTTACATTATTAGGAAAAGAAATAAAAAACTGAAGCACATGCGTGGGTCTGGAAAGTGGAAATCACTCTCGCATGAGTCTGAGAAATTGCTTCCCTATCCCTATCCTATCATTACTTGTTGTTTACTCTAATACTCCCCATTAACCATCATGTCCTTTTCTTGATAGTTTCCACACAAGAAATGTAAAACATATAAATTAAAATTTTTTTTTTCTCTCTCACAAGTAAAGCCTTTAAATTAGAAAAAGCACTTTAGGGGACCTAGAGGACAACAAGGAAGAATGTATAATAAACAAAGGAGAACCTCTCCACCAAGACTTAGAAAGCTGAAAGTGTCTAACACCTGTAAAGAGAAAGTTTGCACATAGATTGTTTGATTTGGATGCAAAATTAAAAGAGACATAACTGAAATTGGCAACCAACTTCAAAACCTCAAAAGCTAAGCTTTTACTTGTCCAATCTAAAGAAGAACTAAAACCCTGAAGGGCGTGTACTGCTTACTAGTCAATCGCAATTAATCAAGTGAGAAATGTCAATTGACATAGCCAAAGCTAGGCTGTCACAAATAGCTTCTAGTTTAGTTGCTGAAGTTGATATGCATTTACACTCTTTTGATTGTGCTCCTATAAAATGTAACTTCCGCCTCCATTTTAAAAGTAGACATCCCAAGATCCATCCACAAATAGTTGAAGACAATCTCTATCCTAACATTTTAAGATTTTGGTGGTGGTTTTAGCCACCCCCACCCCCCCCCCACCCCCTCCTTTCTTGTTGCTCTTAGTTGTCTAACTTCCAGAATTACTCTGGAGAGTTTAATATAATGTTTTGTTTGTCCACAATCTCTATCCTCATTAGATTCTGACGTCGGCTCTTGTTTAACTTTGTCAGTGATTGGTTTTTTTTATTTATTTATTGATTTCTTTATTATTTTTAGTTTTTTCAGCCCAATTGGGTTAGCAAAAGTGTATTAATCTATGGCACAAATATTTTAAAGAGACTTGAACATTGACTTCCAAAAGTCCATGTACATCAATTGACCTATTGCCAACCACCAAATTCGTGGTAGGATTTTGTTTTTTGTTTTTTTGTGTGTGTGTTTTACAATCCATTATCTGTTTTAACTATTATCAATGGGAATTAGATAATGGATAAGTCACCAATCAGTTATATCTTCCGAAGGGCTGTTTCCATCACTGCTGTTTATTTACAGTAATCATGGCTTATGAGGTGCTTTCAAGCAGTGCTCCTGAGTAAGATATAACCCTCCAATAGTGGGGTATTCCTTCGCTGACGATCATGAAAACCATGTCTATATATATATATATATATATATATATATATATATATATGCGAAGGTCAAATATTGAATGTTACTATGTGGGACCGCGACTGGGTAAGGTTAGATAATGCAACATATAAAAAACCTAAGTGCTTCCATTAAAATCATTATCTTTATATTTTCTTTTACTTTTTGTTTAAGCTAATAGATAATCTAAAAAATATTTACAATTTGTTAATGGTGAAATATGTAAGGATGTTTTAATATTACATACATGTTACCTGATAAATTGAACCCTTGAATTTTTGGAAATAAAAGGGAAAAGAAAATTTGAGATGTTGTTCTATGTCAACCTGAGTTAATTCAGTTGAAAGTTTTATTTTTGACATGATCTGATGTTTCATAAGAAATTAATTATATGGTAAAATTTACATGCATTGACCATAAAAGATGGAGTCTAGAAAGCGCTCACCGGGGCAGAACTCTGTTGAAGAAGTTGATCATTCAGCAAAGTCTGGAAGAGACAACGTGTATGGGAGGGAGTCTGGACGAGCTGTAGTGCCAAACAAGAAGAGGTCAAGGAATGTTCTAGTTCATGTAGAGAGGAGGAATCGGAAATATACCCCACTTGAAGAGTATCGGCGTCCCCAAACTATTGTTAATGGATGGATACAACTGAGACGCAGATGGAGAGTCCAGATGAATATGTAAAAAATGTGAATCCAAATCAAGTAACTTTATTCACCCTACCTAAAATCAAGGTAAAAGATATCGACCGACACAACACAAGGGGTGTTGGTGGCTGTCGACACCATCGAAACCTCGAAATGTTGCCAAAATTTCTGCAACATTTGCAGGGGTTTTGATCAAGTTTCCTTCTTATAAATAATAAGAAATATATGAAGGGACGAGTGCACGAATTAGAAATAAGAAAGACAAGACGCAGAGAGGGGAGAAATCACCAAGGGGAAAACATAAATTGAATTCAACCAAATCAAGCGAAATCATGGAGTATTTTTGTAAATTTCAAAAGATTGAGTGGAGTCTATTAAAATAAAAAAAAATAGTATTTACACTTAACTCCTCTTTCATTCTTTTCCAACCGTTGGATTCTCTTTTGTTAATGTGGCATGATCACAGCGGCTTGCTGCAGGCTGCAGCCACTGCGACAAATTATATGAAACATATGCAAAGGGTTTGGTTAGGAAAATGCCAGATTCCACCACGTACACAAATAGAACCTAACTTTTACATGTCCGCCAATTATATCTTCTAAATCGTCCTCAAAGGTGCTTTCAACGCCACTCATGTCCCCTTTGAAATCTTGGGCTCAGAGTTTTCTCTATCTCGTCGGATGATGTGAACTCGAAGAGAATCGAGTACCCAAGTCAGAATCCTAATTTCAAGCACCTAGAAATCGAAGGCCGATGGTAAATGAGGGTCTAATTTTGTAAATTATTAAATTTTATATCTTTAAAATGTAAAAATAAAAAAACTCTGTCATTTGATTCTCAACAATTTAATCCTATTTTGATTATGTGATACGATCACCACCGTTGAATGTTTTTCAATCTTGACCTCCGGATTTATCACCGTTGATCTAAGGTTATGTACTGTAGCTGAAAGTGTCTGAAATTATATTGCATGACAGCCCATCGTGGGTTGATGTGATGTGAGGATAAGCTCAGCAAATCAATAATTTGTCAAAGAACGGATTTGTTCAAAAGAATACTCACTAAAAAGGTTAAGTTAATCAATCCATTGGTGAGAACGGACTGTACTCTTGAAAAGCTCTTCTTGCTTGTTGCAATTCCCGCAATCTCCCTCTCTCTCTCTCTCTCTCTCTCTCTCTCTCTCTCTCTCTCTCTCTCTCTCTTCCTGTAAAACACACAAGCTCTCTACCGGTGAAGGAAGGATGGATAGTGTCAGCAGCGGAGTAATAGGATTGATTCCCCAATATGTGATCGGACCTATCAGAACAAAGTTTCGGATGACCCGAAACCTTGGGAGACGCTTTGAAGGATTAGAGAGCGCAAAAGAGAGGCTGGATGGCAGGAGCAAAGATGAACGAGAAAAACTGAAAGATATTAAGAAGCAAAAAGGTGTGGACCCATCAAAAGATGCAGAACGCTGGTTCAGGCAAGCTCATGAAGCTGTATCCGACGCCAACAACTTGAGAACAAAGTACCTGGATTGGCGAAACACAAGAGGAGCATGTTCGAACTGGTTCTGCTTCTTGTCACGCTATCGGCTGAGCAAAGAAGCATTGGACCTCAAGGGACGTGTAGACAAATTGAATGAAGAAGACCCAAAAGCCGGTTGGACTGCAGCTTCTACCTCGCAGAAAGGGAAGAAGCTAAACACCATTTCTCTGGATGGTCAAACATCAAGAGAGTCGTTGAAGGATGAGATCATTGAAAGAGTGCTGGACAGTAGGTATTTCATCGTTGGGTTGCATGGCATGGGGGGAATCGGGAAGACGACCCTCCTACAACACATCAACAACCACTTCATAAACACAGAGCACTTCAATTCCATCATTTTCACCACGCTGTCGGCTACACCTGATTTCGAAAAATTACGAGAAGAAATTGCAGAAGGCTTTGGGTTGGATCTAAAGGATTGCACCGGTGACAACGACGTAAAGAAAAAACTTTCCCGACAAACAGAAAGATATCTATTAATACTGGATGACATGTGGGAGCCGCCGGTTGATCTTAATGAAATTTGCATTCCTTCACCAACCAATGAGAATGGTTGTAAGATATTGATGGCATCTCGATCATTAATAGTCATCAACAAGTTCGTGAACCAATTTGCAGGAGTGGATTCTCTTCGTGCAATTCGAGTGGACACGCTACCACAACATGAGGCATGGAATCTTTTCGTGGAGAAAGTTGGGGAGTCTTTGAATACATCTCGTCCAGAAATAAAACCCATTGCCGAAGAAATTGTAAGAAGATGCGACGGACTGCCATTGGTTATCATGGTTGTTGCCAGCACGATGTCGACAAGGCAGACGATAGGAGAATGGAAAGATGCTTTACGGGAAATGGGACAAATGTCAAAAGCAAATCTCGAAGATATTAAAGACAAGGTCTTCAAACTTCTTAAGTTTAGTTTTGAGAAGTTGAATTCACTAGAAAAGTCCCTCTTCTTGTATTGTTGCATATTTCCTGAGGATGCATGCGTTATGAAATATGAATTCTACCAATTTGGCATTGGTGAAGAAGCCTTATGCGATGAAATGCCGACGCTTGAGGATATGAGAGGTAAACTTGATGTTTTAGTTGGAAACCTTAAGAATTCATCAATGCTTGAGGATGGTCGTTTTGAAGGTGTTAAAATGCACGACGTGCTGAGGGAATTTGGTTTGTGGATTGCATCTCCCAAAATCATCGCAAATGAGGCAGGTAAAGTCTTTACCTCTGAATGGTCGAAAGCAGGTTTGATTTCATTATATTCTGTAGAGTCCATGCCTCTTCAATTGTCAGATGATTGTCCACATCTGCACACATTAATACTTTCTCCAAAAGAGTCTGCTATTATGAGCTTACCCCAAGAGCACTTCCTGGAGCATATGCCTGCACTTAAGATTCTTGATTTGGATGGTTCTAGTGGAATAAAAAAACTTCCCCGTTCAATATCCCACCTTGTCAACCTGCGTTCGTTGTGCTTACGAGGGTGTCACTCCCTGAAAGAATTACCACCTGAAATTGGAATGCTAGTTCAGCTTGTATCATTAGACTTGGAAACGTGTGAAAGCTTAAGAAGGCTCCCAGTGGAGATGAAGGAGTTGAAAAATTTAAGACATCTTGATATCGGCTTCACTTTTCGTCTTAAGAAGATAACGTGTGGACTTTTATCTGGATTGCACAAGCTAGAAGAGATTGAGGCTCTAGAAAGTGGACTGAAATTGGACAATGACAATATATTGGAATTGTATCAATTGCCTCACTTGACTCTTATCAGTGAGATCAGTGTATGGAAAGTGAATGTGGTTTCACATTTTCTGAAGCAATTAACTAAATGGTCATGTCGTCGTTTAGAATTTTGGGATTGTGATATTGATTCTTCAGCTCCCTTGGACTTACTACAATTCCTTCAACTGTCATATGGTATGTTGAGATTCCGGTCATGCAAAGGTCTTACACGTGTCCCAACTCATGATCATATTACCACATTGGTAGTGGATCGTTGTCGAGACCTGAAGACATTAGTGGTGCCAGAGAAGGAGAAAGTGGATGAAATGAATAATATAATTGCTTTTCAAAATTTATTTTATCTAGAACTCGTTGAGTTAGATGGATTGGAGACAATCTGTAGCGGAAGGGTTCCTCGACAACAGCCACTTGGCCTTGGATCATCATGCTTATTTTCTAATTTGAGAAGGATCAGAATAGAGAGATGCCACAAGTTGAAGGTGCTTTTCACTAGTGGTGTAACACCGCTGCTACTAAAATTGATAGATTTAATGGTGCTTGATTGTTCTCAATTGGAATACCTCTTGGTGGAAGATAATGGCAATGATGACATGGAATCCATCATCAATGCATTTCCAAAATTGTCTGAAATATCGTTAATTAAACTTCCAGAATTGACAGCTATATGCACCAGCGACAACACCAGCAATCAACATCCAATGGATTTGATAAAGTGCCCATTTCTACGCCGTGCATATGTTTATGATTGTCCAAAGTTGAAGTTGAGGAGAGCCCCACTTGGAACAGCACGTTTAATTGAAGAAGGGGCATACATTATGAATTCTATAAAGGTAAGAATAAGGCCGAATACCTCTATGGTTTATTTCTTATTTTAGTATGGATAGTTATTCATTATTTGTAAATATTATAAGAGAAAATATTTCACTTACTTTGATAAGATTAATTTTTCAACCTAGATAACAACTTTTTGCATTTATTACCACCCAATTTTTTTCCCCTTCGTCTTTATCATCAATATCATATTTTGGCTCAATAGTAAGAAGAAGAAAATTAATTTCGACTCTCTTTAATAGATTTTATTTTGGCATTCTTTAGAACGTGTCGTTAGTTTTGTTTACATTAATATAGTTACTTTTGCTTTTTTAGTAATTGTTGTAAAATATTATCTAATGAATTCTAATATTCTTTTATTAGTATAAGTTCATACACTGTCATTCTTTTTCTTTTTCTTTTTCTTTTTTTTTCTTCACTCTTCTAAATAAACATATAATCATACCTTGTCTTTCTAAATTATTCTACCATTTAAACTCATTGTATTCAATTTCATCATTGGTTATTTAGAATGCTATTTAAAATATTTATTTTTATTTTTGTTATTAGGCTTCTAATTAATTTGTTCCTGATTTGTCTTAACAATTGTTTTAACTTTATGTCCTTTCAGACATTACTAGAACCATGGAACGATTTCTCGTTCGTTTCGTCAGGTTCGCCGGGCGGCGAACTAGGCGAAACGGCGAAATCTCGCTGACACCATGGCCGTTGATATCGCTGGATTCGCTACTACTTCAGTACTCAGTAGAACTGTAGAATCAGACAATAAGTACTTCTATTTCTTTCTTTCTTCTTCTTCTTTTCCGGCGATGTTGCCGCTGCTGTTTCATTTTCTTTCTCTCTTTCTTTCTTCTTCTTCTCCGGCAATGTTGCCGCTGCTGTTTCTTTTTCTTTCTCTCTTTCATTCTTCTTCTTCTTCTCCGGCGATGTTGCCGCTGCTGTTTCTTTTTCTTTTTCTCTTTCATTCTCCTTCTTCTTCTCCTTCAACGATCTGGAAGGATGAAGATATAGTTTTGCCGGAAAATCGAAGACTCGTCAGAAAGTCGTGGTTTCAGAAAATTGTGGTTTCGCCGGAAAATCGTTGATTTTCCGGCGAAATGTTGAAATCTTGGTTTCGGTCCATTTTTTATTTCGCCCTCTGGCGAAATGGGCGAATTTCGACGAAACTAAGTTCCATGACTAGAACTAGTAATTGATAATGTTCTTAAATAATACATATCTTTTAATTAGTACATTATTCTGTCAATATTAAATATTATTTTCCAAATTAAAAGAAGGGTTTACATATGATTGTAAGAAATGCTATTCATAATTTACCACCAAAAAAGCCTAACAACAAGACCATTTTTATCTATGTGTTTATTTATGGTTATTTATAACATTAACCCATTCTTTGCTTCGAAAGACTCTGACTCATGTTATTCCCCAATTATTTTTTAGAATCTTTCTTATTTTTCTGTATACCAACTTGCTATGCTATAATTGTAGAACTCAATGCATGCAGGAAAGTGATGAATTGAGAAAAAGGGAAGAGGAAGAACTGGAAGATGATGATACTCTTGAGTGTATAGACTAGGTATCACCTTTCATATCCTCCCAAATAATTTATTTTATTCTTTGATACTAATATTCTTTTTTGTTCTATCCATTTTAAAAAAAAAAAAAAAAAGATCCTCTACTATGCACGTCTCTCTGCTGTGCATAGCAGCATTTTTGTACCAAATGATTGGCTGAGATCAAAAGTTTAATTTTATATTTTTAAAATCCTTAATAGTCATGTATTTACTTTGTTTTTTCAGCCAATCATTTGGTATATATGTGCACTACTGTGCACAGCAGAGACTTGTGCACAACAGAGGATTTTTCCCCCATTTTTCATATATAGTGAAAGATTTTTAGTGCCACAGAGATGATGGAGAATAAGAATGAATGTTTTCATGTATTTACAATATTAGAAAATCTCTTTCCTTGTCAACTTTAGTTGAATCTTTCTTTACACCTTTGCACACCCCAATATAAGTTTATAAATTTGCATATAACCATTGAAGTCCTTTAATTTCATGCATAAAGAAACCAGATCTCTTCTTGGTAGGGTAGAAAATAGGCTCTGTTCTTAGTAGTCTTCGTAATTGAATGATCTATTTAAATTTTGTTTGATATGCTAGACTTATATTTGCGGGGATAAGAAGTGCAGGTTTACAAAGAAGATGATCAATAATGTTGGAGAGGGTAGCGTCTTGGTGTTTATGATGGACATGTTTTTTCTTTTATGACAGAGAGGTTGGCTGTTTGATCACTACAAGAAAATGGTTCAATAGCGGCACTTAAGGTAGGGATATCGCCAAAACGCCGGTGAAGGGTTTGAAATGCCGGCGTTTACCACTAAACGCCACTGAATGCGTATGTATCTTGGCGTTTTGCAAACGTGCCAGTGTATGTAGAGTTTTCCCGGCGTTTTTCAGAAGCGCCGTTACATGTGTATATATCCTGGCGCTTCCTAATCGCCAGCAAAGGGAAGGACAGGCTGTTGTACATATCCCGGCGTTTTTCAGAAGCGCCGCTACATGTGCATATATCCTGGAGCTTCCAAACCGCCAGCAAGGGAAGCAAAGGGCTGCTGTACATATGATATAGTGTTCGCTAAACACAAGCGCTGAACATACCAGGGCGGGTTGGGAAAACGCTGCTAGATGTCTATATATCTCGGCGTTTTCTAAACGCCAGCAAAGGGAATGCTCTACATATTTCGGCGTTTTTGAAAAACCCTGCTACAGGTTTATTATTCCGGCATTTTTGAAAGCCCTCTATAGGTCTATGGTATGCATTCCGGCGTTCTGGGAAAACGACGCTACATATTGTTATATGCTGGAGTTTTCACACGATTTCCATTCAGCCAAATTCCCCCAATTGTCTCAAAAAGCCCTGCCAAAATACTTCTTTCCCAAAATGCTTGTTTCCTCACAAAAATCCCAAAATCGACTACACTCGCATCTTGCTCTCTCTGTCCTCACTTTGTCTCCTTCAGATCTGTCTGCAACTGATCAAAGGCGATGAACTCTCCTCACTTCATCTCCATCATTCACTATCTGTAATTTCAAAAGGCGACAAACGAGGGAAGGAAAAGTAAGTGGAGAGATTGTTTGCTATACTCCGGATCCACTCTGTTACTATCTATCTCTTGGACCTCCATTTTCTTTTCTCTTTTAGTTTCAGGTATGGCCGATTCCCTACTCTTAAGTCTTAACATCTCTTCAATCACATATCTTCTATTCTCTCCCTGCAAAATCCTAGACATGGCTTACACTTTCTCAAGAATCGGTCTTCCTATTGTCCCTACAGCTTGTATTTCCAATTGATTGAACAGCCATGGCGAACGCAAGAATCTGAATTTCCATCTTTTTTTTCCGAGAAAAGATTGCTCTCTTTGTAAGTTCTGACTCTTATTATCTCCTTGCGAATAAGTTGTTTCTGTATTTGATAGTTTTTATTTAGTTCCTATTGCACTTGGTTCATTAATTTGGTTGTTGATTAATTGAAGCCCCACTTTTTTTGGCTCTTCTACTTTGGTTATGTGTTTTGTAGGAATTTTTAGTCTGAGAAAATCATCTCATATATGCTTTTGAAGCTGAGGTTACTGCATATTCTACTCATGTCCTTCGTATGAATTGCATTTATAAATACATGCTATTTCACGATTTTCTCTCTCTGAACTAGATTAGTTCCTAGTATATCATGTTATTACCAATTCCTACTAGCAGTAGCAAATTACAGAAATTTGTAAGTGCTTGCATCTTATTGCTTTCTACTTGCAAAGGCTTCTACAGGTGAGGTCTGTGCTCTCAGAACTAACGATATTATCATTGAGCATTTTTCCTGGTGAGTTTCTTTGTTTATTGGCACTATTAAATCCTTTAAATCTACTTCTTGGTTGGTTGGAATACTTATTCATCAAGACATTGTTTCACTGTTTGTCCAGGCTAACAAATTTTGACTGATAGGAAATATTTTATGTTCTATGCTTTAGTTTTTTACCCTGTTCGTCCTTGTTTCTTCATTTGCAAATGTTTTCCACATATGAGAGGATTTTAGGGGATGCTTTTATTAGTTGGATGATGTTGATTTTAGTGCTGATATTCTTCAGAAGCATTAGTTTATAGGTTGTATGGACTATGTAATTATAAGCATACTAAATGATGAAGAAAGAAAATTCAACTGTTTTGCACATGATGCTGATTTACTCGAGACATTCCAATGGATATTCATCATAAAGTTAATTTTCTTCAACACGAAAATAGAAACAACAATATAGTCATCATGTTGCCAAAACTAGAAACTAACTAAAATCTACTAGGTCTTCAAAACTTCAAATCTGCAGTTGAAAATCCCAACCAAACCCAGCCAATGGGCTGAAAACCTGATATTTACATTATCATCTATTTATCTCTAAGATTGTACCTTGTAGATTCTGTACATTTTTTGATCAATTCATCTTGGATTCTATACATTATGACCTATGTATCTTGGATTTTATATATATATATATATATATATATATATATATATATATTATATATATATATATATATATATATATATATATATATATAAAAATATATATATATATATATATATATATATATATATATATATATATATATATATATATATATATTTTAATCTACTTATCTTGGATTCCGTACATAATCATCTTTTCCCTCTCTCTCCCTCTTTCTCTAATATAATGATGTTGTTATGTTTCAGTAAATTGATTTAATCGTTTTCTGTTCATATGCAACAAGGTGGTTGGCTGTCAATTTCACATCAAAGCTTCAGAGGTAAGCTTCTTACAAACTAAAGTCCAAAAAGTTTCTTACATGCATTAAGGATCTTGCCTTGGGGAGGTCACTTTGATATCAACTTCAGTTAAGAGTACTTATTCTGAAATCAGTCCTGAAAACCTTAGAATTAGGCAGTGCGACTTGAAACCCTCCTACTTTGCAAGAGAGAAGCAAATGCCTATAGCTATAAGTTCTCCCAGCTCTGCCAGGGAGGCTGCTCTGTAACATCCAGAATCAGGATCTTATCATTAGCCCTGTTGTGAACCAACCAATGATAGTTCTTGTTCTGCATTTTATAGTGGTTCTTGGAATTTACTCAAGGAATGCATATCAAACACAGCCTAAAAATACATTTATTACCACTGGCATTTGTGCTACTACTCCCTCTGCAACAGTCTAGGGTGGGTGCTTCGTTGTTCCATATGCATAAGGTAGACAAGTTGCCAAAGTCAGTATTAACATGACATTGTTACTTTTAAGATTGAAAAATAGGGCGTAAAGTTGGTTTTCCATGCATGTTCTATATATTCCCTTCATGGTTATGGTGTATTAGAAGGAAGTTTAATTGAACTTAGTAGTCTTGCCACTAATAATGGAATCTATGGCTGTTTATGCTGTTGATCTTTTGATAGGTTATTCAGCGAATCTTGAGGTCTTCAAATTGGGTGAGTTCTTTTTTTTTTTGGGTTCTTCCAATGCAATATTTAAGGCCAAAGGCAAGATCATTGTGAATGCATCATGCAGAAGACTCTACATGCTAACCAAGAAAGGGGAGGTTGAAGTTAATCCTAGGATTAGAAAGGTGAGATTCAACTTACATAGCTAGGGAAATTCTTCCTTGTTCTAATTATGTTGTTTTCTCATTAAATTCTCAACAGGCAAGGAAGAGACTCAATTAGATTCTAGCTGAGATTATTTCTGAGAGGAAGGAGAAGAGAGTGGTGGAGAAGGATATCCTCGGTTGTCTTATGAACCCAAAGATGAAGAGGGAAATGTTTTATTAGAAGATCAAATTGCAGATAACATCATTGGAGGCTCTTTGTAGCTAAAGATACAACAGCTAGTGTTCTCACTTGGATTCTAGAATACTTCCATGATGACCCACAACTTCTAGAATCTGTCAAGTTAGGAAATTAACTGAGTTATTCTGCATTTATTTTTAATTCCATTCATGTGTCTCACGCAGAAACTTCAAATGACCATAGTTAACAAACTACTTACTGTTGCAGGCTAAATAGAAAGTGATATTCGAATCAAACGATGAGGAAAACAACAGGGCTTAGTTGATGTGGAATACAGGGGTACGATTTAGAAAACCATCTGAGTTTTACTTTCTTTTGTGATTTTCTGACCATATTGTTGAACCTTTCAGAAAGTTGACAGGGTAATTGGGAATTCTAACAGGGTATCTTATTCCAAAAGGGTGGAAGGTGATGCCTTTGTTCAGAAACATTCACCATGATCCATGTCTTTTTCCTGATACACAGAAGTTTGATCCTTCAAGATTCAAGGTAAGAGTGTGAGAGCACTATATTCCTTTCTGTTACTCATTAAATTATAAGTAAAGAATAATACCTCAGAGGGAGTGTATTCTACTTTTTTCCTTTCTTTTTACCTAATCTTCTATGGTTCATACAGGTTGTACCAAAACCCAATACATTTATGCCAACTGGGAATGAACTTGCCAAGCTGGAGATGCTTATTTTAATCCATCATTTATTCACCAAGTTCAGGTATGACGAAGGGAGAGAGGGAGATTAAGAGATCTGTCAAATTTGTAGATTCTTATTCAACCTTCCTAGGAGATACAAGAATTGATCTGGAATTTCTGTTATTCTAAATGAAATAACCTTCACACTAACTTAAACCTTGACCCTTTTCACAGGTTTGGAAGGTTCGGTAGGGAAATTGGCATTGGTGTTCTGGATGAAGTTGGACGTCTTGAGGTTCTTCGTATCCATGCAAAAAATATGAAGTTAGCTGAGGATGTAAGCTAGATTCTTAATGTTTTTGTCTTGTAACGATCTCTACTTGTTTCTGTTTTCAATCTAACAAATCCTATGGTCCATTTATGCAGGTTGACCCGGAAAGAGTAGGAAAGGACACTCATTGGTATGTTGGTGCTAATCTTGCTGCTCTATGTAATGAAGCTGCCCTACAGTGTATCAGAGAAAAGATGGACGTTATTGACTTGGGAGATCAACCCATTGATGCTGAGATACTAAACTCTATGGCTGTATGTCTTGAGTTTCTTGGGTTTCTATTTGATACTTTTTCTTTATCCCCATCCCCACATTTTGATAAGTCCTATAACTACCACCTGTATTTCTTTGATTGAATGGAAGGAAGGGATTGATTATAATGAGCTTTCTTTTATTAGATAATCCAATGGAAGTATGGTTCTTGATCTAGCAGTAGAATATGGCTTTCTAGGAACCAACTTTTTTTTTTTTAAACGCCGTCATAAGTAACTACTATGGCGTGGCGTTTCCAAAATGCCGTAAAAAAGCCCTAATAACGGCGTTTTAATAAATGCCGGCAATTTAGAACACTATGGCGGCGTTTCTCAAACGCCGGGAAAAGTGCCGTGGTAAGTCACCATTACCGGCGTTTGCCTTTAGTGCCGCTGTTGTAATACGGCAGTGCATTTGCCGGCATTTTTTCCGGCGTTTTTGAAGTGTCTGGGAAATGTTTGCAGCGGCACTTTTAGACCTATGACGGCGTTTCCAAAACACCGCTGTAGGTCAGTTTTCTTGTAGTGGATGTTTGGTACTCTACAATAATAAGCACCTCATACTTAATTAGTGCATCTGACTTGAAGTTTTAAATTCATTTGGCAGTGACTCCATGCAGCCACTCGTAAGATCTGTTTTGCTACCTTTTGCTGTGATTCATTTGATTGTGGTCGAAGCCATTTCCCAAGAGAGCTCTTTTTAATGATTCAGCTTTCTGGGTCATTTTGGGTGCACTTGATATATGATCAGTATATACTCGATGAAATGGTTAAAAATTAAAATGGTATTGCAATGTAGTAGGCATTCAAAAACCACTACATTACATTACTTAAGTTCCCAAGATCTAATCAAGGACTGTCCCCTCTTTGATTGCCTACTCTATCCAAATTCATCTACTGGAAGGGTCACTTACATCTCCTGACATCATTTTGGGTCAAGCTCTCTTGACTTATTAATCTTCCATATGAGCATCTGCGGGGGCAAATCTCAGATTACCGGCTTAGGCATCTGCAGTGCAGCTACCTGCAATTATCTCTCTGCAGAGTACATATGATACCTTCAGGAAAATATGAAGAAAATGTAATGAAGTTTAAGTCTCAATGTTTGAAAATGTTAGAATAGACTATTTCAAAAGACATCATTTTTTTATTTTATTTTTTACTAGTTCAATGCAGTCGTAAGAAATGATAAATGTGGGTTACAAGTTTTGCTATGTGGCTAATCAAAGGGTAAGCAATGAGCACTTGGCTATGAAAATAGAAATCTTCCAAAAATGCAAAATCAGAGAAAATACTACATGGTTGTTGTAATGGGTCAACAACTTGACCATGAGAAAAGGAAATCTACCAGAAACGAAAAAATCTGAGAAAATACTACATAGTTACTGTAATGTAGTATGTGTTGTTGAAATATCCAACCCAACATAATTGTGTTACAAATACAAGCTGTTTCAAATAGTTCACTACGGCTGAGGTACATAAGAGAGGAAATGTGCCTGTTGAAGATCATATCATGAGGAGTTCCCTCAACTATATATTGCCTACTACTCTGCTTTATCTACTGGAAAGGTCATTTGCAACTCCTGCATCATTCTAGGTCAAGAAGCCATTTTGACTTATTTGTCGGCCACATGAGCATCTATCTGAGGCAAATCTCAAATTATTATCGGCTTGGGCATCTGCAGACCAACCTACCTCCAACTAACTCTATGCAGAGCATGGCATCTTCAGGGGGGACATTCTCTGGACTAACCAAGGCCTTTCAGAATCCGAGTAAATGAAATTGTGCTGAAGGAACTGGTCAGCTTCCTCATCCACAAGTTCCCTACACCATGTCACTCTTTCTGAGGGGCAACAACCTGGCCCAAAACACCTGCAACCCAGAAACAAAATTATTAAAAAATTGGCATGTTGGTATGGTTTTGTTAGATGAATGGATAAGTATAAGATTTACCATATTGGCTTGTTTCTAGATCTTGATACTAACAGATGGATACGACGATTAAGATGAAAGTATATTTTTTTTTTTTTGGGGGGGGGGGGGGGGAGCCATCAAGAGGGAGGCTGGAGGGAGGAATCTTAACCAAGTAACAACAATGAGTCTCTTCCTTAGGGTATCTATAACAGGGAGTAGGGGATATGCTGGAGTCTAGCAGATACATCAAAACTGATGGCTTTCCAAATCATGTCCAAAGATTTAGATGTGGAAGTCCATCTACTAAGATGTGATCAAATAAAACTCAAAATAGAAACTAAATATGAAAAAATATCAAATTTAATTCAAAGTTGAAAATTGAAAATCACCTAATATATGTTAGCCATTGTGCATGTTATAAAATTTCCTATCAATTAGCATCTTATATGCTAATTTGTTTGTAAAGCTTACATCAATGTAATTGCAAAAAATTTAAGTGGAGCATGAGAGCTTCAACAACCATAAGCGTGTGGTCCCACCAATTCCCAAATTAATTTTTAGATGAAAACAAAAAGAAAAATAATTTAAGGACAACACTTTAATTGAAAATGATCCTTACCTGAAAAACTTAAATAGTGGCGGCGCGGTCAACATCAATCAGTTCTAGGAGTTATATAAATGAGTTGGGGGAATGAAACAAGGTCACCTCAAAAACTTGATCGACGGTTTGGAGGCAAAGTTAGTTTTGATCGGTTCCCTTCCCATCCGTTACGTGTAGTGTTCTGTTTCTGTCAGATTCCCCGGGTCAGTCTGTCCGTTTCAATCGGATATGTCCAAAGCCCTATTTATTCTTGAGATAAGAGGTATGGCATTGTACTTTAAAGATATGTTCAATTAATTAAAAAAATTAAATAGTTTTAGTCTTGAGATAAGACTTAAGAAGGTATGGTACCACTAAAGAGAAAAAGTTATTAACATTATTTTGAAACACTCCAAGGATTTTGACAAGCACGAGGATTCTAATATGGATGCCAATTTAGAACTATAATTACATACCAAAATTGAAATGAACATATAAAATTATACCAAAGCATGTAGAGAGAAATTGATATGCAGTATTATAAATTAAAAAGCAGTTGTAATATCTAAGGTTAAAATCATTTAAAGACAACAAAAATATAAAATGGGGTTTATATATGAAGCACTAAAAATGACAGAAATGCCTTTTTAAAAGACAACAAAAATACAAGTAAACCATGTTAAAGAAAATGACAAATGTGGCCCTGGTAAGAGAGACATTACTGTGTGAACAGGTACAATTATACTTGTAAGGAAGCACTGCACCTCAAGGCATGGAATCTTTTCGTGGAGAAAGTTGGGGAGTCTCTGAATACATCTCGTCCAGAAATAAAACCCATTGCAGAAAAAATTGTTAGAAAATGCGACGGACTGCCGTTGGTTATCACGGTTGTTGGCAACACGATGTCAACGAGGCAAACGGTAGGAGAATGGAAAGATGCTTTACGGGAAATGGAACAACTGTCAAAAGCAAATCTTGAAGATATCCAAGACAAGGTGTTCGAACTTCTTAAGTTTAGTTTTGATAAGTTGAGTTCACTTGAAAAGTCTTTCTTCCTGTATTGTTGTCTATTTCTTGAGGATGCATATATTGAGGAATATCAACTGTACAGATTTGGCATTGGTCTGTACAAATTTGGCAATGGTGAAGAAGTCCTATGCAATGATGAATTGCCAACGCTTGAGGCTATGAGAGGTAAAGTTGATGTTTTAGTTGGAAATCTTAAGAATTCATCCATGCTTGAGGATGCTGAATTTGGACATGTTAAAGTGCATGACGTGCTGAGGGAATTTGGTTTGTGGATCCCATCTCCCAAAATCATCGCAAAGGAGGCAAGTAAAGTCTTAACCTCTGAATGGTCGAAAGCAACTATGGTTTCATTATATTCTGTAAAGTCTATGTCTCATCAATTGTCAAATGATTGTCCACACATGCACACGTTAACACTCTCTGCCGCAAAAAAGTCTACCAATATGAACAAACCCCAAGCGCACATGCCTGCACTTAAGATACTTGCTTTGGATGGTTTTATTGGAATAGAAAGCCGTCCCCCTTTAGTATCCCACCTTGTCAACCTCCGTTCTTTGAGCTTACGAGGGTGTCACTCCCTGAAAGAATTACCACCTGAAATTAGAATGCTAGTTCAACTCATATCATTAGACTTGAATCATTGTAATAACTTAAGAAGGCTACCAGTGGAGATGAAGGAGTTGAAAAATTTAAGGCGCCTTGATATTGACTCTACATGTACTCTTAAGAGGATAACGTGTGGACTTTTATCTGGATTGCGCAAGCTAGAGGAGATTGAGGCTCGAGGAAGTGCACTAAAATTGGACGACGACAATATATTGGAATTGGATCAGTTGCCTCACTTGACTCTTATCAATGAGATCCGTTTATGGAAAGTGAAGGTGGATTCACGTTTGGTGAATCAATTAGTTAAATGGTCATGTGTTTATTTAGAATTTTGGAATTGTGATATTGAATCTTCAGCTCTCTTGGACTTTCGACAATTTCCTTCACTGTCGTTGCATTTTTTGGGATTCTATTCATGCAAAGGTCTAACACGTGTCCCAACTCATGATCTTATTACTTCACTGATAGTGGATTGTTGTCGAGATCTGAAGACATTAGTGGTGGTAGAGGAGGAGAAAGTGGATGAAAGGAATAATAATATAATTGCTTTTCAAAAGTTATGTGAGTTGGTACTCGATGAGTTAGATGGATTGGAGACAATTTGTAGCAGAAGGGTTCCTCCGCAACAGCCACTTGGCCTTGAATCATCATGCTTATTTTCTAATTTGAAAATTATCAAAATAAAGAGATGCCACAAGTTGAAGGTGCTTTTCACTAGTGGTGTAACACCATTGCTACTAATGTTGACACTTTTAGAGGTGCGTGAATGTTCTCAATTGGAATACCTCTTGATGGAAGATAATGACAATTATGACATGGAATCCATCATCAATGCATTTCCAAAATTGTTTGAAATACGGTTAGTTAAACTACCAGAATTGACAGCTATATGCACCAGCAACAACACCAACAATCAACATCCAATGGATTTGATAAAGTGGCCATATCTACATAGTGCATATGTTTATAATTGTCCAAAGTTGAAGTTGAGGAGTGCCCGATTTGAAGAATTACAAGCAACTGAAGACGTTGCCGAGATGATGAGTTTTCTAGAGGTAAGAATAAAAAGGCCAAATACCTGTGTGCTTTATTTATTGTTTTGGTATGGATAGTAATTCATTATTTGGAAATATTATAAGACAAAATATTTCACTCACTTTGATCATAAGATTCATTTTTCAACCCAGAAAACAACTTTTAGCATTTATTACGCACCATACTCCCCCCCTCTGGTCTTTATCCTTAATAATACCATACTTTGATTCCATTGCTTGATCTAAAATCTCTATTAAGCCCAGTGTGGCTCAATACTCAATAGTAAGAAAAAGAAAATTAATTTCGACTTTATTTAATAAATTTTATTTTGGTACGCTTTAGAATGTGTCTGTTTTACATTAATATAGTTTCTTTTACTTTTTAGTAATTGTTGTAAAATATTACTATTGAAAATCTGATATTCTTTTATTAGTATAAATTCATACACTTGTCTTTCTTTTCTTTTTCTTTTTTCACTCTTCTAAATACACATATATTCATATTAGTCTTTGTAAGTTATTCTACCATTTAAACTCATTGTATTTAGTTTCATCATAGGTTATTTAGAATGCTACTTAAATTTTTTATTTTTTTTTTTATTTTTTTTTGTTATCAGGCTTCTAATTAATTTGCTCTTGAATTTGTCTTAGTAATTGTTTAAATTTATGTCCTTTCAGACATTACTATAAGAACTAGTGATGATGTTCTTAAAATATACATTTTTTTTTTTTTGTTGCCAACCCCTTACACATCTTTTATTTAGTACATTATTCCACTTGAAAGGTCAATATTACATATTATTTTTCAAATTAAAAGAAGGGTTTACATTTGGTTGTAAGAAATTGTATTCTTAATTTACCACAAAAAATGCCTAACAACATGATCATTTTTTTATATTTATTTATTCATATTTATTTATAACATTGACCCATTCTTTGCTTCGACAGACTCTTTCAATAGTGACTCATGCCATTCTCTAATTATTTTTCAGAACCTTTCTTATTTTTTTGTATTACCAACTTGCAATGCTATAATTGTAGAACTCAATACATGCAGAAAATGGAAGAACAGAGAATAAAGGACGAGGAAGAACTGAAAGATGGTGAAAAAATGGAAGAGGAAGAACGGGAAGATGATGATAATCTTGAGTGTATAGACTAGGTATCACTTTTCATATCCTCTCACATAATTTATTTTATCTATGCTACTAATATTCCTTTTTGTTCTTGTGTGTATAGACTAGGTATCAGGTTTCATATCCTTCCAAATAATTTATTTTATTCTTTGATACTAATATTCCTTTTTGTTGCATCCATTTTTCATATACAGTGAATGACTACTTTTAGTGCCATGGAGATGATGGAGAATAAGAATTAATCTTTTAGTGTATTTACAATATTAGAAATTCTCTTTCCTTGTCAATTTTAGCCGAAGCCTTCTTCACACATTTACACACCCCAATATAAGTTTATAAATTTGCATACAACCATTGAAGTCTTTTAACTTCACGGATAAAGTAACAAGATCTCTTCGATCTTGGTAGGGTAGCAAATATTATGTCTCCAGGCTCTGTTCTCAATTTTAATTTTGTTTGATATGCTAGTTTATGTTTGCAGGGATAAGAAGTGCAGGTTTGCAAAAAAGATGATCAATAATATTGAAGAGGATAGCGTCCTGGTGTTTATGATGATGGACATGTTTTTCTTTTATGATATAGAGGTTGCCTATTTGATATTTGATATTTGATACTCTACAATAATAAGCACCTCATAGTTAATTAGTGCATATGATTTGAAGTTTTAAATTCATTTGGCAGTGACTCCAGGCAGCCACTCTTAAGATGTGTTTTGCTACTTAGATGTTGTGATTCATTTGATTGTGGTTTGAAGCCATTTCTCAAGAGAATTCTTTTTAATGATTCAGCTTTCTGGGTCTTTTTGGGTGCGCTTGATACATGATCAATTGATCACTATATACTTGATGAAATGGTTAAAAATTAAAATGGTAATGCAATGTACTAGGAATTCAAAAACCACTAAATTACAGTACTTAGGTTCCCAAGATCTAATTGTAGAGAGTTCCCTCATTGATTGCCTACTCTATCCAGATTCATCTACTGAAGGGTCACTTATATCTCCTGACATTAGCTTAGGTCAAGCCATCTTGACTTATTAATCTTCCATATGAGCATCTATGTGGGGACAAATCTCAGCTACTTGCAATTATCTCTATGCAGTGCATATATGATACCTGTAATGAAGTTTTAAGTCTGTATGCATTCTGACAATAATACCACATGTTGAAAATGTTAGAATAGACTAGAATAGACTATTTCAGACGACAAACATTTTTTCTTCTTCTTTCTTTTTCTAGTTCAATGCAGTCGTAAGAAATGATAAATCTGGGTTACAAGTTTTGCTATGTGGCTAATCAAAGGGTGAGCAATAAGCACTTGGCTATGAAAATAAAAATCTTCCTGAAATGCAAAATCTGAGAAAATACTACATAGATATTCTAATGGGTCAGCGACCTGACCATGAGAAAAGGAAATCTACCAGAAATGAAACAAATCTGAGAGAATACTACATGGTTACTGTAATGTAGTACGTGTTCAAAAATCACTAACTAAAAGCTTGTAATGCAGTAGTTGTGTGAATTGGACACATGAAATCACAACAACCACATTGAAGTATCTAGCCCAACATAATTGTGTTACGGATATAAGCTGTTTCAAATAGTTCACCACAGCTGAGGTACATAATCGAAGAAATGTCTGTCGAAGATCATATCGAGAAGAATCCTATCAACTATTGCCTACTACCCTGATTCATCTACTGGAAAGGTCATTTGCATCTCCGGCATCATTCTAGGTCAAGCCATTTTGACTTATTTGTTGGCCACATGAGCATCTATCTGAGGCAAATCTCAGATTATTATTGGCTTGGGCATCTGCAGACCAACCTACCTCCAACTAACTCTATGCAGAGCATGGCATCTTCAGGGACATTCTCTGGACTAACCAAGGCCTTTCAGAATCTGGGTCGATGAAATTGTGCTGAAGGAATTGATCAGCTTCCTCATCCACAAGTTCCCTACACCATGTCACTCTTTCTGAGGGGCAACAACCTTGCCCAAAACACCTGCAACCCAAAAACAAAATTATTAAAAAATTGGCATGTTGGTATGGTTTTGTTAGACGAATGGATAAGTATAAGATTGACCACATTGGCTTGTTTCTAGATCTTGATACTTACAAGATGGTTACCACGATTAAGATGGAAGTTTTTTTTTTTGGTGAATAATAAAAGATTAAATTGCAAACCCCAAGAAGGGGAAGAAAGGGGGGGGGGGCGAGTCATCAAGAGAGAGGCTGGAGGGAGAATCTAAAACCCAAGTAACAACAACGAGTCTATTCTGTGGGGGTATCTATAACAAGGGGTGGGGGATATGGTGAAGTCTAGCAGGCACATCAAAAGACACATCAAAACAGATGGCTTTCCAAAAAAATCTATGTGGATAACTAAGAAAACATGTATATACCTGTATTCATAAAAGCAAGCACTTTTCTCATTTTCTGATTTGTCCCAGTTGTGCCATCCAGCTGGTTTAATACAAGCATCAATCCAAGTGTACGCAAAGATCACCCTTCCAGATGGACCCCATGGCCTTCCAAGATGTGAATATGCAGTGCCACCATTGCCAGTGATCACACACCTGCATTGATTAGTTTACATACCTTATGTAAGTCCCAATGGAAACAGAACCAATTATTCCCAGATTTGAGATGGTACATGACAAGCAAAAAGAGAGAGCAAAACAAATAAGAGACTATTAGACCTGGGAATGCTCCTTGAGGTTCAACTTATAGAATAGGACAAGTAATTGAATAAAAGAATTCAGGATATAGCATTGGGTATCAAATCAGTAGTCCTTGCCAATTGTTGTAGAATTGGCCAACAAAACTTCACTCAGACCTGGAAGCTCAGCAATTCTAGGCTTTTGGACCAAGAATTAGACAATCAAGATCAATCATTGGCTGATCCTGATTCGAATCATCTGATTTAATTAATTGGTTCAATTCCAATTGCACTCTAAGCTTTATCACCACACTCACATGGCTGCAGGCATAGGGCCAACAAATAAAGATATCGTCTGGTCTTATTCCTTATATTTCCATACTCTACATCCACTGGAATACCCTAAGCCCTGTGGTGAAACCAGAGTTCAAAATTATACAAGAGACGGTAATTTTATCAGGAATTCTTCAAATACCCAGTGAACTTCTTTAATAGCTCTATATCTTTCATACACAAAATCTGATCTTTCAATGCATAAAGCTTTTATAGCATAGGGTCTCAAGGCTCAACTCTCAAGTTGTAACTTTGAGATTTGATCATCACTTGAACTTTGCAATTTGAACTATGAACATGTGGAATGTACTAGACTCGTTTGAATCATTAAAATATGAGTATATAATGTGTACAATGGGCCATTTTAAGGTTTCACTCAGCATCTCGGTTTCACACTTAGAGGTCCGAAGTGGAACTCACATTCACAATATATTTTTATAAATTTGAGGTCACCAATATGTTCAAGAGGCTGAAATAGGCTGAAAAGCAAGTTTCAGGCCCAAATTATGCCTAATACCCCTCAAGTTGGAGCCTTGAGTTGGGGGGAAAAAATTCACCAACTCAGCAAGCCAATTATCTTTTTTGAGTTGGTGAGGCAGGCCTCAAGATCGAGATGTTGAACCATGTCCATTAGACAGAAAACTTCAATGCAGCCTCTCCCATTCTTTCAAATGGGATGGTCTTGGACAGGCACTAGGAAGGAACAAGAAGTTGAAACCACTAGATTTGGTTTCTTAAGCACCTGTTTGATGTAAAGCAGATTCTGTGGAGTTACACTTGACAGTCTGATAATCTTGTTCCAGACAATTGTGCTCAATTCATGACATGGTCAAAAGCCTGTTGCACATATACAAGGTTCACAGATGTCAGCAGAAAGATAAAAGCTTGGCAAAAAATGTAATTTTTCTGAGAGAATCCATTTACCAATATATGGGCATGAATCTGGGTTAGCTCTTTGCTGCTTTTCCAGCAATGCAACAAACATAACAGGTACAGTTGCTTCTCTGTAGAATGTGTAAATGTTTAGTGCTTTATAATAGGGATTTCATCCTATACCTATAAATATACAAATTCATGTTTTTAGTGTAAAAGAATGAATCTCTAGATTTCATGAATCCAAGAATTTTCACAAACCAAACAAGTATAAATCTTGCATTCATGATCCAAATATTCGAAATCTTTGGATTCAATAAACCAAACAAGCCCTAGAAAATGTCATAGTTTGCTTAGATTAATATAGTTCTCTTTGTATTTTAGTAATTCTTGTGAAATATAACCTATTGAAATATAAATTCATACAATGTCTTTCTTTGTATATATATTCTCTTCTTAAATTATTTTACGATTTCAGCTCGTTGCATTTAATTTCGTTATTTGTTATTTAGAATGCTATTTAAAATCTTTTCCATTAGTAGGTTTCTTAACTCTCTCCTGATTTGTCTTTGTAATAGTCTAACTTTATGTAGCTGAGACATTTGCTAATGTTTTTGAAATATACATATAGTTTAGATTAATACATAAACCGACTTGAAGGGTCTATATATACAATACTTACCAAATGAAAATAAGAGCTTTGTCTAAGGTTGTAAGAGACTCTATTCTTAATTATTTCCCTAACAATGGGACCTTCTTTATTAATCTATTTGTTTATCTGCACTTATTTCTAAGCTTGAACCTTTCTTTCCTCCGAAGGATTCCTCCAAGAATGACTCGTGTCATTCCTCAACTACATTTTGAAAACTCTCTCCTATTTTTCCCACAATATATGTGTACCTTTTTTTTCTTTTTCGTTTTTAAAGAAATACTTTATTAGAAGGAGAAACCACGATTACAGCCTAAAGATAGAGCGTCAAATAAAATAAAAAGCCTAATAGAGGGAGGGGGTGGGTGTACATATAAAAAAACACCCTGAGTGAGCGCTCCCTCCTTTGCCAAGGCATCTGAAACGAAATTTGCTTCCCTCGGAACATGGTGGAAGGAAATAGAATCATAAGTTGCCGCCAGATTACTAATGTATGATATGAGTGGATATAGTTTCCAGGGCATCTCCTGGGGGAACTTTTGAATGATAATAATTAATGCTTGGTTATCACTCTCTATGGCTATGTTCGTCGGATTAAAATCTTATGCCCATAACAATGTATGTGTACTTGCTATGCTGTAATCGTAGAATTCAATTATGCAGTATGAACGTCTAGCAAATTAAAATATTGGAAGAAGTAGATTACGTGGAAGAAGATGATGAAGAATGATTGTCAACTCCCTATGTCCTCCGAGCTATTTTACCTTTTGAAAATAATGTTTATTTTTGTTTTAGTCATTTTTCATGTAGTGAAATTTTTTATTTTGATTAGTTGATAAAGTCAGGAATTTGTTTTCTCTTTTTTTTTGGTAAACCCAGGAATTTGTTTTCTCAGATGGTATATTATTGCTCAAGAAGCACAGGTTTCCAAAGGAGGTGGTCAACACATCAATGCCAGAGTACGTGCATGGTGTCTTAGTTTTTTACGATAGTTGATGTGCAGCTCTCAAGAAGTTAGCTGTTAGGTATTGGGTATTCAACATTATTAATAAGCAATTAGAAATTAATTAGTGCAAGACATTTTTTGGAGTTAATTTTAAATTTCATTCGGTAGTAGCTGGATGCAGCCACTCTTAAAGATCTATTTTTTTAGTTGCTTAATGCTGTGATTTTAGGGTTACAACAAAGTCGGGCTGGGCCGGGCTTTTGCAATCCTAAGTCCAGTCCTATATATTATAATTTAAACATATTCTCATCCTGACCTTAATTCAGGCTAATGATTATTATCCCTGAACCTAAACACTATAGGGCCAAGTCAAGTCCATTCCCTCTCTAATTGGTCATGTCCCTAGTCCTAATTGGCCCTGTCTTTGGCCTTAATTGACTATGTCTCTAGCCCTGATTGGCTTTGTCTCTAGCCTTAATTGGCCTTGTTTCTAGTCCTGATTGGTCATGTACCTAATCCTGACCTTGGCCCTAATTGGTCCTATCATTTCCTTGTTCCTAATTCATTGAGATCAAGCATCAAGGAGAAAATTAGGGCCAAGGTTAGGGCAAAAAATCAAGAATGAGTAGAAACAGTCCTAGCAGGTCAAAGAGTAATCCTAAGCCCGCCCTTGACCCTAGTTAAGGCTAGAATATTTTGGATTTAACCCGTCCTCAAGGCCAAAATCTTGAGTTGAGGCAACTTATATCCTTTAGGAGTACCATGCCCTATTGAAGATTGAAATGGTACGTATTGAGATCGATGTAGTAGGTATTTAAAACCCACTAATTAACATAAAGCTTTTAATGAATCGAGAATTAATCCTTCACTATTATAAACAATATTATTGTAAATTTATATTTATCTATAAATTACTCCGACTAGTTACTACTATTAAAGTTCTTACAATCCTCTCATTTAGAGTAAGGTTATAAACTGAATATATTACTAGTTGAAGAAAGATTATCGGAAAAATATAAGAATATTTTGATCAGAAAAATGATGTTATATTATATCCTTGAATTAATTTATATATCTTTCTAAATGCAACAGGGGACTTAAATGTAAAGTATCGATCGTTTTCTTTAACCTAAAAATTATTAAGACCAAACCCCGGCCAATGGTCTAAACAAAAATTTCCTTAAAGTGTCTGAAACCCAAACCTCCCTGTGGAATTCTTTAGGGTTATATATATGGCCGGAGAAATTAATCAACATATATAGTTGAAAGATATTTAAAAAGATCATCCATCTACTGTCTGATGAATGCTTGCTGCACTCAGGTCTTCAAATCTCAATCGTCGGAGTCGGAGTCGGAGTCGGAGAAGAAGCATTACTTTTCTTGTGCTTCACATCCCATGCATCATCTGTGAACCTCGTCGATCTTGACTCTTTGAGTTTTTGTCCATATCTGCAAGCTTCCTAAGCGAGCTCCCATGCATGGGTCCCTCCAAAGGTATTTTCCATCACTTTATTGTCTCATTTAACCCACTATTTTCATCATCAAAACCTTAATTAACGGACAACTTGCTTGGAAAGATGATTTCTTTTTCTAGTATATTTTATATACATACATCGATTCGCAGTAGATGAAAATTATTAATATTAATGTCTCCTCTTCTTCTTCTTCTTCTTCTTTCGATTCACACTGGTTTCCATACTAATTAGGTTTTTCTCATTTGTTTTTTGTTCAGTGGCTTCCACATAAGATGACAAGAGGGTTAGATAATGCATGCCGGCCATATATACAAATGACTTGACTCCCTCCGCTTTGGAATCATTATTGTTCCTCTGTTTTTCTTTGCTTTTGTCATATCACCCATTAGATTTGATTAGATTAGATAGTGGGAATTCACTATTTATTTTTGACTTGGCATAAAGTAATTTTGTCTCGCCTACGTCTAGAAAAAAGAAAATAATAATAATAGATCATTTTCTCTTATCCCATAGCTGAAGAATTCGGATCATCTCCCCGTCGGGTCCATGGCTTTCTGACCACAAAAATCAGTGGGGACCACTGGTGAAAAAGAAAAAAGTTTTTTTTTTAAAGTATTTTTTACCCTGGGCTCCACTAGTTTTTGTGGTCAGGAAGCCATGGGGGAGGACCTGTGCTCCCTCGACCGGGAGATGATCCGGACTCACAGCTGAATGCCTGAATGCATGCATGGAAATCTTTGTGGGACATGAGTTAAAGAAGATATGTTGAAAGAATCTAACAAATCTCGCAACCATCAATTAGTGATCAGGGCGGCGAATAAGAAGGTTTTACCATGAGTCTATGACACAAATGTCCTGGGTCGGATGTGTAACTCTCATTTGGATATATATGGCCGGCATGCATTACCAAGTCAAGAAGATTTAAAGGTTTTTTATAGAGGATAAAGAGTGTCTAAATCACCTTTCCATCAGGAGAGTACTGGTGTTTTTTTTTTATTATACGAGTTGTATGGGCCCATGTAGGCTTATTGGGGTCCTTCTAAATTATTTTATTATATTTAAATGAAAATTTACAACTGTGCACAAATTAAAAATGTACATAAGTTATTGATAATGAACATTTTTATCCTTATAAAATATATAGCAAATTAAGGATGATGATCCCTAACAAAAAGAAAAAGAAGAGAAGAAATCTTACAAAATAATTCTTTTAAACTTTAATGGATGTTATTAAAACAATCTTACAAAATTAACCTGATAAAAAAAATAAAAAACATGATTTCAATAGTAAAAGAGTAAATGCAAACTAAACTGACTCATGGTAATTACTTACTTACCCTATGTATTATGGATATTCCATTCAATATATGAAATTAAATTGAAAAATAACAGAAAAAATATAGAAAGAGAGACAACATAAAATTAAATAATAAAAAAATAAAAGAGGGAAAAAGATATAAATTGATCAAGAATTTGTATGAAATAAGATGAAGGAGCTTTTCAAAATAAGACAGTTGAAAGAGACATAATTAGATAATCCAATCACCTTCTACCACTTATTCATATATATTTCCTAAGGAGATATGATATATTGGCGATATACCGTTGGATTTGATGATTTATCCCCAAAATATTGTTAAGTATTTGTTTTTCCATACAATCACCCCACCTTTCTAAAATGTCAAGTCTGTCATTGACCCATATTTCTGGGTCTTCAAGGCAAAAAAATTATGAGGGTGAACCTGGTGCGAAGTCTTCAGCACTAGGAGAATTTGGGGGACATTTATCTTAAGCAGTCTTACCTGACAACAAAAAATTTGGGAGGATATTTCAATACCTTGACTTTTGGCTATAGCTGGCGTTCACTTACAGGAGGATATACGGGACTTCATCTTACCCACTTTGGTTTTCATTCGACCTTAAGGAAATTTGAATTCTTTACACTATGAACATTGGTAAACATAAACAATATATCTAATCTTAAGACAAAATGAATTAAACGTGTTCATTGTTTTGTTCTTATATATCAACAAACGCATATCTTTTCCATATTGCTTCAATCTTCATTTTGGTTTTCAATAAAATATTAAGCTCAAATATGAAAGGTTGTTTAATTTTCTTTAGTTTTTGTGGGTTTCTGGATCATGAGTAAACTGGGTGATTGCATGCTTAAGGAATGTTAGATTACGGAATTATACTTTAAAGTTATGCTCAATTAATTTAAGAAAAAAAAATTAAATAGTTTTAGTCTTGAGATAAAAGATATGGTACCACTAAACAGAAAAAGTTATTAATATTATTTTGAAACACTCTAAGGATTTTGAGAAGCACGAGGATTCTAATATGGATGTCAATTTAGAATTATAATTACATACCAAAATTGAAATGAACATATAAAATTATACCAAAGCATGTAGAGAGAAATTGGTATGCAGTAATATATAAATAAAAAAACAGTTGTAATATCTAGGTTAAAATCATTTAAAGACAACAACAAAAACATAAAATGGGGTTTATATATAGAGCACTAAAAATGACAGAAATGCCTTTTTTTAAACAGACAACAAAAATACAAATAAATCATCTTAAAGAAAATGACAAATGTGGCCCAGGTAGGAGAGATATTCAAACATTTACCAAATTCAGATTATATTACTATGAACGGGTACAATAATAATTGTTTTATATTTAAAATTCTTTAATTGTTTATATAATAATGTCCAAATTGAATTCCTAAGTGTATTAATGTTGGCATGGGGTTTTTGAATTGATTATTTTAATATGCTTGTCGTTTGCGCGAGCTCTGCACGTGGCTTCTTAAAGTTAAAGGTCTCGTTCTCATTTTTCATTTTGGGGTGGGTCCCATGCACGTGGGAATAGTGCGCCGAAAGCAGCAGCAGCAGCACTTGTGCGACAGATGACAACACTAGTATTTTTATTTGCGGCAGCGACTGCCGCAAGCTGCCAAAGGTGAGATTTTTGCCACGTCATCAGTTTTGGAATCAACGGTTGAGATTCAAAAGTGGTGGGTTTAAATGTAAATATAAAAAATTTATTTTACTAAATGTATTTTTAAGTTTTCAAATTTACAAAGTATACCCTTCTGAATCGAAGAACTCATTCCGTCAAACAATCTTCTTCCTTGGAACCAACACGTTGAACACAGGTGCAGTGTGCATCGATGGATGCAAGAAACAGTGCTTGTTTCTCCCCTTGTGTTCTGTTTCTCTACCTCTCTCTCATTACCCGTATTTCTATCGGAGATGGTGCCCTCTCCATCGGCGAATATATTTCTGGAGATCAGACCATAGTCTCTGAAAATGGTTGGTCCTTTGAACTGGGTTTCTTTACGCCGGTTAATAACTCTGGCAACTACTACATTGGTATTTGGTACTTCTATTCGAGGAACGATGTCACTTGGGTGGCAAACAGAGAAAAACCCCTCGTTGATAACTACTATTCTTCAAAGCTGAAGCTGTTGGAGGATGGGAATCTGGTGATCCTCGACTCAATGAACATCGTTATCTGGTCAACGAATTTGGTCCCCGCAACCTCCTCCAATTCTACTGAAGTAGCACTTTTCTGTAAATCTTGTTTTAAGAAATATCTCAAATTCCTCTGATCTGATCTGGGAGAGCTTTGATCACCCAACCGACACTTGGATGCCTGGTGCAAAGATTGGGTCCAACAAACTCACAAATACATCACAGCGTATCATTTCATGGAAGAATTCGATAGATCCCAGTCCAGGGTTCTAAGCGTATCTTTCACGCAGTCGGCAGTTCCAAGTCCAACCCGTCTTCGAATCGTTCTCCATCCGCTGATGATGATGATCGAGCCCAACACTGCTATTATCCCAAGAAGATTCAACTCCATTCCAGAGAAATACAGAACATCAAATCTTCACTCCTCTCATACACAGGGTCGGTTCCAAGGAAGAAGACTGTTTGACGGAATGAGTTCCTTCGATTCAGAAGGGTATACTTTGTAAATTTGAAAACTTAAAAATACATTTAGTAAAATAAATTTTTTATATTTACATTTAAACCCACCACTTTTGAATCCCAACCGTTGAAGATGCAGAACGCTGGTGACGTGGCAAAAATCCCACCTTTGGCAGCTTGCGGAGTCGCTGCCGCAAATAAAAATCCAGTATTCCATGGATGAATAGTGAAAGTTGTTGGGTTACTGTGGCCAAAACATCTATAATTTTGACCGCAGGATTTGTCGGTCATATTCTGACCGTTGATCTAAGGTTACTGTGATCGAAAGTAGCTGAAATTATATTGCATAACCGCCCAACGTGGGTTGATGTGATGTGATGTGATGAGATGATAAGCGAGCAAATCAATCATTTTAATTTGTGAGTGGTGACTGGTGAGAACGGAATCCTTGTTCAAAAGATTATACTCACTCAGTCAGTAAAAGGACTAAAGGTTAATCCACTGGTGACAACGGATTGTACTCTTTGAGTTGCTCTTCTTGCTTGTTGCAATTCCGGCAATCTCCCCCCCCCCCCCCCCCCCGCCCCCCGCGAAACACACACACCCCCCCCCCCAGGGTCAAACATCAAGAGAGTGTCATCAGGGTTGATTTTTCCCCAATATGTGATCGAACCTATCAGAACAAGGTTTCGGATCATACGAAACCTTGGGAGAAACTATGAAGGATTAGAGAAGGCAAAAGAGACGCTGGTTGAGAAACACAACGATATAGGAGAGGGCGTCGAGATGAAGCTGGTTAGGCACGATGTGAACCGATGGGGGAATCGGGAAGAACAGCAGGTCGGACCGGCTGAGCCTACAACACGTGGACAACCACTTCATCGAGGAAACAGTGAACACGGTTAGAGGGTCACTTCAAGAGATTCGGAAAGAGCATCAGTGTTTGCACCACGCGGGGGTCGGCACCCCCTACAACCACTTCACAAACGGATATTCGATTCCATCAGTTTCACCACGCTATCGGCTACACCCGATTTCGTAAAAGTACAAAAACAAATTGCAAGAGACTTTGGGTTGGATCTAAAGGACTGCACCGGTGACGACGATGTGAAGAAAAAACTTTCCCGACAAACAGGAAGGTATCTGTTAGTACTGGACGACATGTGGGAGCCGCCAGTTGATATTAACGAAATTTGCATTCCTGCACCAACTAAAGAGAATGGCTGTAAGATATTGATGGCATCTCGATCTTCAAAAGTCATCAACAAGTTCGTGAACCAATTTGCAGGAGTGAATGATTCTCTTCGTGCAATTCGAGTGGGCACGCTACCACCAGATGAAGCATGGAATCTTTTCGTGAACAAAGTCGGGGAGTCTCTCATTACATCTTGTTCAGAAATAAAACTCATTGCCGAAGACATTGTTAGAAAATGCGACGGACTGCCATTGGTTATCACGGTTGTTGGTAGCACGATGTCGACGAGGAAAACGAAAAGAGAATGGAAAGATGCTTTACGGGAAATGGAACAACTGTCAAAAGCAAATCTCGAAGATATCCAAGACAAGGTGTTCGAACTTCTTAAGTTTAGTTTTGATAAGTTGAATTCACCAGAAGAAAAGTCCCTCTTCCTGTATTGTTGCATATTTCCTGAGGATGCATATATTCAGAAATATCAACTGTACACATTTGGCATTGGTCTGTACAAATTTGGCAATGGTGAAGAAGCCCTATGCGATGATGAAATGCTGACGCTTGAGGCTATGAGATGTAAAGTTGATGTTTTAATTGGAAATCTTACGAATTCATCCATGCTTGAGGGTGCTGACTACGATGATTCTGGATGGGTTAGAATGCACGACGTGCTGAGGGAATTTGGTTTGTGGGTTGAATCTCCCAAAATCATCGCAAAGGAGGCAGGTAAAGTCCTTACCTCTGAATGGTCGAAAGCAAGTATGGTTTCATTATATTCTGTAGAGTCCATGTCTCATCAATTGTCAAATGATTGTCCACACCTGCACACGTTAATGCTCTCCGCCGCAGAAGAGTCTAGCAATATGAGCATACCCCAAGCGCACTTCCTGAAGCACATGCCTGCACTTAAGATACTTGATTTGGGTAATTTTAATGGAATAGAAAACCTTCCCCCTTCAGTATCCCACCTTGTCAACCTCCGTTCGTTGAGCTTACGAGGGTGTCACTCCTTGAAAGAATTACCACCTGAAATCGGAATGTTAGTTCAGCTCATATCATTAGACTTGAATTCTTGTACAAGCTTAAGAAGGCTACCAGTGGAGATGAAGGAGTTGAAAAAATTAAGGCATCTTAATATCAACTATACTCGTAGTCTTAAGAGAATAACGTGCGGACTTTTATTTGGATTGCGCAAGCTAGAGGAGATTGAGGCTCGAAGAAGTGCACTAAAATTGGACAATGACAATATATTGGAATTGGATCAGTTGCCTCACTTGACTCTTATCAATCAGATCCGTTTATGGAAAGTGAAGGTGGATTCACGTTTGGTGAATCAATTAGCTAAATGGTCATGTGATTATTTAGAATTTTGGAATTGTGATATTGATGCTTCAGCTCTCTTGGACTTTCGACAATTCCCTCTACTGTCGTTGGATTGGTTGAAATTCTATTCATGCAAAGGTCTGACACGTGTCCCGACTCATGAACATATTAATGCACTGGAAGTGAAATGTTGTCAAGATCTGAAGACATTAGTGGTGGTAGAGGAGGAGAAAGTGGATGAAATGAATAATAATATAATTGCTTTTCAAAACTTATCATCTCTAGAACTCGTTGAGTTAGATGGATTGGAGACAATCTGTAGCGGAAGGGTTCCTCCACAGCAGCCACTTGGCCCTGGGTCATCATGTTTATTTTCTAGTTTGCTCCATATCAGAATAGAGAGATGCCACAAGTTGAAGGTGCTTTTCACTAGTGGTGTAACACCACTGCTACTAAATTTGAGATATTTAATGGTGTTTGATTGTTCTCAATTGGAATACCTCTTGATGGAAGATAATGACAATGATGACATGGAATCCATCATCAATGCATTTCCAAATTTGAATGAAATATGGTTATTTAAACTACCAGAATTGACAGCTATATGCACCAGCAACAACACCAACAATCAACATCCAATGGATTTGATGAAGTGGCCATCTCTATGCAGAGCATATGTTTATGATTGTCCAAAGTTGAAGTTGAGGAGACCCCAATTTGGAGAAGCACAAGTAATTGAAGACGGTGCCGAGATGATGAGTTTTATAAAGGTAAGAATAAAAAGGCCAAATACCTCAGTGCTTTATTTCTTGTTTTGGTATGGATAGGATAGTTATTCATTATTTGGAAATATTATAAGACAAAATATTTCACTCACTTTGATCATAAGATTCATTTTTCAACCCAGAAAACAACTTTTTGCATTATTTATTACCATGCACCATACTCCCCCTCTGGTCTTTATCCTTAATAATACCATACTTTGATTCCACTGCTTGATCTAAAATCTCTATTAAGCCCAGTGTGACTCAATACTCAATAGTAAGAAAAAGAAAATTAATTTCGACTTTATTCAATAAATTTTATTTTGGTACGCTTTAGAATGTGTCGTTAGTTCTGTTTTACATTAATATAGTTTCTTTTGCTTTTTAGTAATTATTGTAAAATATTACTATTGAAAATCTGATATTCTTTATTAGTATAAATTCATACACTGTCTTTCTTTTCTTTTTCTTTTTTTACTCTTCTAAATACACATATATTCATATCTAATCTTTGTAAGTTATTCAACCATTTAAACTCATTGTATTTAATTTCATCATAGGTTATTTAGAATGCTATTTAAAATTTTTATTTTTATCAGGCTTCCAATTAATTTGCTCCTGATTTTGTCTTAGCAATTGTTTTAATTTTATGTCCTTTCAGACATTACTATAAGAACTAGTGATTGATAATGTTCTTAAAATATACACATCTTTTAATTAGTACATTATTCCACTTGAAGGGTCAATATTACATATTATTTTCTAAATTAGAAGAAAGGTTTACATATGGTTGTAAGAAATTGTATTCTTAATTTACCACCAAAAAAGCCTAACAACAGGATCATTCTTATTTATTTATTTATAGTTATTTATAACATTAACCCATTCTTTGCTTCGAAAGACTCTTTCAACAGTGACTCATGCCATTACCCAATTATTTTTCAGAATCTTTATTATTTTTCTGTATACCAAGTTGCTATGCTATAATTGTAGAACTCAATACATGCAGGAAAGAGAAGAAGAGAGAAAAAGGGAAGAGGAAGAACTGGAAGAAGACGATAATCTTGAGTGTATGGACTAGGTATCACTTTTCATATCCTCCCAAATAATTTATTTTATTCTTTGATACTAATATTCCTTTTTGTTCCATCCATTTTCATATATGGTGAGAGATTTTTAATGCCGAATGGAGATGATGGAGAATAAGAATGAATCTTTTCATGTATTTACAATATTTATTAGAAAAGTCTCTTTCCTTGTTGATATTAGTTGAAGCTTTCTTTACGCATTTGCACACCCCAATATAAGTTTATAAATTTGCATACAACCATTGAAGTCCTTTAATGTCATGCATAAAGTAACAAGATAAGATGTCTCCTTGGTAGGGTAGCAAATATTATCTCCGGGCTCTGTTTTCAATAGTCTTGGTATTACCAAATGATCTATTTTAATTTTGTTTGATATGCTAGGTCTATGTTTGCGGGAAAAGAAGTGCAGGTTTGTAGAGAAGATGATCAATAATGTTGGAAATGATAGCGTCTTGGTGTTTATGATGGACATGTTTTTCTTTTATAATAGAGAGGTTGGCTGTTTGATGTTTGGTACTCTACAATAATAAACACCTCATAGTTAATTAGTGCGTGTGATTCGAAGTTTTATATTCATTTGGCAGTGACTCCATGCAGCCACTGGTCTTAAGATCTGTTTTGCTTCTTAATGTTGTGATCCATTTGATTGAGGTTGAAGCCATTTCCCACAAGAAAAGTCTTTTTTAATACATTTTGCTATAATATTGTACGTCCAACACAACAGTGAATGATCCAAACAATTGTATAATGCTTTGGGTCATTGGAGAGGAGAGGGTCTGGAATCAGCCGGGCCCAAAAAAAAAAGCCCAAAAAAAAAAACTACAAAAGCTGTTTCAAATAGTTCACCAGGACGCACGGGGTGATGGTGAAGTCATGGAGATAGTCACCACGAGAGGAGGAAATTATGTGTTTGTTGAAGATCATAATATCATGAAGAAGAGTCCCCTGATTCATCTACTGGAAAAGCTCATTTGCAACTCCTGCATCATTCTAGGTCAAGAAGCCATTTTGACTTATTTGTGGATTACATATGGTGACGATTCCGATCTGGATCAGTTCAATTACTTCTGTTTTAAGTATGAATCGCTCAATTAATCACTAAAAATCACTATTTGATACAAGGTCATAGGATTGCCTGCAGCTTGATCGATCTGGTCCAAGTTTTACAGACTTCCCTAATCTGAGCTGCAAGCTCCACATCGATCCTTTAGATCCTGCAAACACCAAGGAGATAAGCATCTCATAGAGGCAGAGCACTACTTAATTTCATTGGCAAGATCTCGATAAGTAACATAGTGAGCTACCATTACCAAAAAGTATAGTTGTTACAGATTCAGAGTTGCGGGGTTACCAAGAACAGAACTGTTGCACAATACTTGAGAACTTCAAGATTCATTCGAACATCATCTAAGCTCCTGAAAATTCTACAAGTAATAATTAACCCCAACAAAGAGAGTTATAAATGCCCCAGAAAGGGTACAAATTGAACAATATTAAATAGAATGATTGGATTTAGTACGAACTCTCATGTTTAGGATCTTAGCCCTTGACTGCTTAACTATTAAGACATCGAACCCCTAAAGTGTCAAGGATGTCAGCAGCCACACACCAATGCAAACAATTTTGAAGCTTAAGCTTAACAATTTTTTAAAATTTGTTATAAATTTCGTAATTTTCTGGTTTTTATGATAATTCCTAATTTATTCCGCTCTTGCTGGGTTAATTTGATGGAAAAAGTAGCAATTGCATGTAAGAGATAAAACAACGCCCTTCTTCTTCTCCTAATGGGTCCTACACCTAGTGCCACCACAGCCCTGCCAATGCCACCACTACTACTGTCATTGATAAAATTATCCGATTAAGTTATTTACTTAGATTTATGGTAATACCCATTTCTTACCGTCCAATTACTAATATTCGAATCCGTCCAATTACTAATAGGATGCGGATATGGTAATACCCATTTCTTACCGATTGTTATCCATCCGATAAAATTATCCGATTAAGTTACTAACTTAGATTTATTATTCTTATTTTTATAATTTTTTTTACTTGTGATATGTGACAATCTTTCTAGTTTTCTACTAAAATAGCAACTAAAGTGGGTAAATTTTTAAATTTCAAACTTATTCCTCACTAATAAAATGGTAAAGATGTAAGCAAATAATCCAAAACTTGTATTTAATATGTATTCATGCCCATTTAGAAGAATCACTTAAGAAAATAAGAATCCGATTATCATCCGAATCCGACTGAATCCGTCCGAAAATCGATATTATCCGAATCCGTCTGAATATAATAGGATGCGGATATGGTATTACGACTATCTGATCCAAATCCGGTCCATTTACACCCCTAAAATAAAACATTGTTTGAACGCCTGAGATAGCTGGGTGAGATACCCAGAACTGAGAAAGACCATTTCCTTCCCCCAATTCCACCACAAAATTAAATAAAATAATTTCTTCTTCTCCTATCTTTCTATTCCTCCCTTCCCTACAAGATCAAGACTGCTGTGATGTCTCTGTGACTGTGATTAATCACTGTGAGAGTATACTTTGAAGACCAAAACCAAGCCTCTGTCAGTTATTATTAGTTGCTGCTGTTAGACAACCTGAAGAGGCTCTAGAACACTTATGGATCTACAGCTTCAGGTTTTTAGCCATTTTTATCCTGCAAACTTTGAGGCCTGATTTCTCTGCAATTTGTATTCTGTTCCAGCAGAGGTTTAGAGGACTGAACCTCAAAACCCTCGGCTGCACTCAATCATGACTTGGAGTCCAAAACTCCCCCTGGTTTGCGAAGATCTCCAGACTTTTCAATTGTTGATTTTGTTCTATATCTCTGCAACCCTTGGTAAGAGTTGACTCCAACTAAGATTTAGAGGGTTCTTGACTGCTCCCTGGGCCTTCAACTGCTCTCAGTTTCTACCACTCGTGCTGACTGGATTGTCCTACAGCACTACCTTCTGTTTCAAGACCATGTCAGATCTCCATTTCTGACCTTCAGAGTTGGACGAGATTTTGTGGTCAGGCACTCAAACCACCAACGCCGGCCACCAATCTGATTGGAGTCCACTTAAGAGAAGAAAACAGACAAAATACAGCTCAGATGTGATCAGATTGGAATGGATCAAAACATCAAATACAGATATCCTCCAATGGATACAGATCTGAACAAAATTCAAATTTTCGATTCTCTCTCTATATTGCTGAATTGTGTAACCCAGGCCTTCCACACCCATGATATGATTCACTCAAGATCCTAGAAAACATCATGATTACTAATTGAATAATTTTTTCTTTTATCAGTTGGATTGATTTGAATCAGATGCATTTTTTCTGGAGCCTCAGTCCAGTTCCGAACAGTTATTTAATGAACTAATATCTAGAACAGACTTATTAGCTAATTCTTAGACAAAATAAACATTCTTGGACAGATTCATGAATAATGCCAATTGGTCAATTACCTTTAATACTTCTTTCGATAGAGTTGATTATCTATGCAGCTGTTGCCAATGATCAATTCTTGGGTGCGCTTGATACATGATTAATTGATCACTATATACTTGATGAAATGGTTAAAATTTAAAATGGTAATGCAATGTAGTAGGAATTCAAAAACCACTAAATTACAGTACTTAAGTTCCCAAGATCTAATTGTAGAGAGTTCCCTCATTGATTGCCTACTCTATCCAGATTCATCTACTGGAAGGGTCACTTATATGATCTCCTGACATTAGTTTAGGTCAAGCCATCTTGACTTATTAATCTTCCATATGAGCATCTATGTGGGGACAAATCTCAGATTACCGGCTTAGGCATCTGCAGTGCAGCTACTTGCAATTATCTCTATGCAGAGCATATATGATACCTGTAATGAAGTTTTAAGTCTGTATGCATTCTGACAATAATACCACATGTTGAAAATGTTAGAATAGACTATTTCAGACGACAAACATTTTTTTTCTTCTTTCTTTTACTAGTTCAATGCAGTCGTAAGAAATGATAAATCTGGGTTACAAGTTTTGCTATGTGGCTAATCAAAGGGTGAGCAATAAGCACTTGGCTATGAAAATAGAAATCTTCCTGAAATGCAAAATCTGAGAAAATACTACATAGATATTCTAATGGGTCAGCGACCTGACCATGAGAAAAGGAAATCTACCAGAAATGAAACAAATCTGAGAGAATACTACATGGTTACTGTAATGTAGTACGTGTTCAAAAATCACTAACTAAAAGCTTGTAATGCAGTAGTTGTGTGAATTGGACACATGAAATCACAACAACCACATTGAAGTATCTAGCCCAACATAATTGTGTTACGGATATAAGCTGTTTCAAATAGTTCACCACAGCTGAGGTACATAATCGAAGAAATGTCTGTCGAAGATCATATTGAGAAGAATCCTATCAACTATTGCCTACTACCCTGATTCATCTACTGGAAAGGTCATTTGCATCTCCGGCACCATTCTAGGTCAAGCCATTTTGACTTATTTGTTGGCCACATGAGCATCTATCTGAGGCAAATCTCAGATTACTATTGGCTTGGGCATCTGCAGACCAACCTACCTCCAACTAACTCTATGCAGAGCATGGCATCTTCAGGGACATTCTCTGGACTAACCAAGGCCTTTCAGAATCTGGGTCAATGAAATTGTGCTGAAGGAATTGATCAGCTTCCTCATCCACAAGTTCCCTACACCATGTCACTCTTTCTGAGGGGCAACAACCTTGCCCAAAACACCTGCAACCCAAAAACAAAATTATTAAAAAATTGGCATGTTGGCATGGTTTTGTTAGACGAATGGATAAGTATAAGATTGACCACATTGGCATGTTTCTAGATCTTGATACTTACAGATGGATACCACGATTAAGATGGAAGTTTTTTTTTTTTGGTGAAAAATAAAAGATTAAATTGCAAACCCCAAGAAGGGGAAGAAAGGGGGGGGGCGAGTCATCAAGAGAGAGGCTGGAGGGAGAATCTAAAACCCAAGTAACAACAACGAGTCTATTCTGTGTGGGGTATCTATAACAAGGGGTGGGGGATATGGTGAAGTCTAGCAGACACATCATAACAGATGGCTTTCCAAAAAAATCTATGTGGATAACTAAGAAAACATGTATATACCTGTATTCATAAAAGCAAGCACTTCTCTCGTTTTCTGATTTGTCCCAGTTGTGCCATCCAGCTGGTTTAATACAAGCATCAATCCAAGTGTACGCAAAGATCACCCTTCCAAATGGACCCCATGGCCTTCCAAGATGTGAATATGCAGTGCCACCATTGCCAGTGATCACACACCTGCATTGATTAGTTTACATACCTTATATAAGTGTCCCAGTGGAAACAGAACCAATTATTCCCACATTTGAGATGGTACAGGACAAGCAAAAAGAGAGAGCAAAACAAAGAAGAATCGGCCAACAAAACTTCCCTCTGTCCTGGAAGCTCAGCGATTTTAGGCTTTTGGACCAAGAATTAGACAATCAGGATCAATCACTGGCTGATCCTGATTCGAATCAGCTGGTTAATTGGTCCAATTCCAATTGCACTCTAGGCCTTATAACCACACTCCTAGGTGAAGGGCCATTCCACAGTTTTTCCCATACAAGTTTTTTAAGCATTAAAAAATATATGCATGTATCATCCCTTTCTAGATTGCAGGAAAAAGATGAACAGAAGATAGAATGATGAGAAAATTCCATTGTATTGCACTTTTATGATTTCCTGCCTTCTTTTTTGGAATAACATTTTATGAGTTGCACTTTATGATTTCCTTCCTTCTTTTTTGGTAAAACATTTTATGAGTTCCTTGACAACTGGCTAAAGGATGCACTTTAAGCCATTGTATTTTACTTGATCGATGTAGTGAATACATCATGCTTGTGCTGTTTTGAGGGTTAGATGAAAGAGAGATCAATTGCATCAGCAAGAATTGAAATTTGACTTCATAGAAGAGCAATTGGAGTTATCTTCATACATTTAGGTCATTGAACCTAAAAAATAGAGCAAAACTGGAAGGACAAACCTCAGGAACACGTAGCCAGTCGACTCCTGGGAAGATTTCCTACTTTGAGCAGTTATAAATCCTGCTGCCTTGCAGTGGATATGGCAATGTTCCAACAGAGCAGTGCTATTCCCAAAGATGAAATCCACACTTCCTTCAATGTAGCAATCCTTCAAATACTGTTTTCCATGATGTAGATACAGGGTATCCTGAAAAAATATGATCCAAGAGAAGATGTTAGCGACGGATTAATAAATGTTAAAAGTCATCCTTACTCTAGAAGAACAAATCCTCAATGAGCTCCAGACAAAACTAAAAAGGGTAGGCTTACCTGCCACCCAAGAAACCTGCAATTATAGAATGCACATCGATCAGCTGTTACTCTAAGTGCCACAGCTTGCCCTGATCCCTGTAGGAGGAATAACGGATAATGTTTCAGTAAAATACCCAGAATTTGAAAATAGAAAATACCCACAACCCAGAAAAACCACACTTTTTAAGGCAGATCTACGAAGCCATCCATCATGAGGTAGTGGTTATGAACTATGGAGACGAAAAGGAATTGGGAACAGAGAAAGAATTACCTCAGGAGCATTATTCTCAAAGGTAATATTTTCAGCAATGAAATCCTCTCCTTCAACAATGGTACTACCACATCCAAAAGTCCCAGTTCCAATGACTCGAGAAACCTGAAAATGACATAATCAATTCAATGATGATCATCAAGATAGAAGGGTTCTAAGGGGGGGAAGGTCAAGACCTGGTGATGATCGATCTTGGTAGCGGTGTTGTTCCAGGTGAGGATAGTGTCTTCAGGGCAAAACCCAGCAAGGGTGATGAAATTCTTGGTCTTGGGTACATAGATAGGTTGCTTGTAAACGCCCGGCGACACCCTTATCACCGTCCGGCATTTGTTCCCTAGTGGAACCGTGTCTATCGCTTCCTGAACCGTTCGGTAGTCTCCACTTCCATCCTGCGCCACCTTCACCACTCGACTCGCCATTTGCTGCAATTGCGTGAATGAGAAGCTTATTGGGAATCGGAATCTCCCAGTTATTTTTATCTCCTCTTCTCTCTCCTTTCGGTGGAAGCCCGTTTAAATTGCCACAGAAAAGGCCGAAAAGGTTCACTGCATCGCCGATTCATTTGTCCGATTCACCGATCCCTATTTCACTTCACCCATACGTTCCAATAATACCAAAAGAGTTTAAACCAAGAAATGGCAGATAACATATGGTGACGATTCCGATCTGGACCAGTTCAATTACTTGTGCTTTAAGTGTGAATCGCTCATGTTTGAATCATTCGATATCAGGATCTACTACCAGCGATTCAACAATCCAGTTCCCCATGTTTAAAACGATGAATCGTTTTCATTATTGTTTGGGTCGGTTTCCAGGTAGAAATTCATATGCTTTAAATTTCAAATTAGGGCTGATTTAGTGTGATTTCTATTTCAGTTTTTGAAAATTATTAATTGAGATTATGCTATTATGGTGTTTTTAAGAATACTTTTCAGCTTATTTCTGATAGATTAAAAATCAATTTCATCTTTGAAACAAATTTCGTTTATCACGTCCCCTACATTAATTACCACGGGGATACCGTTTATTGTGTGAAGTTATGGAAATTATGATGCTAAAGAAAACATCAATTTGAATGAATTTGAATACAACTGTTTCAGGAACTGTAAAACAACCCACAAAATTCATAGACTAAAACCTGCTGATTTCAGTTGTCTTTCGGAAATAATATAGAAGAGCAAAACTAGCAATTAATCACTAAAAAGCACTGTTTGATACAAGGATCGCTACTAATTAGAAAGGGAAATTTAAAATACCTCCCATGAGGTATGGTGTAATTTCAATTTCATCTCTCAGACTCTTAAGAATTATTTATAGGCTATAGCATCCTTGTTTTTCAAAAAATTGGTATTTGAATCCAAGCTCTGAAATACTCTTCAATAAACGAAGAATTAAAAAGGGAAATTTAAAATACCTCCCATGAGGTATGTTTTAAATTCAATTTCATCTCTCAAACTCTTAAGAATTATATGTTACCATCCTTGTTTTCCAAATAATTGGCTTTAAATCCAAGCTCTGAGATACTCTTCAGTAAAGGAAGAATTCAAAAGGAAGGTTAAAGATTTTGCCCCAGCAGATTGATACTGGAGAACAGAGCATTGCTGATTGCTGAACAAAGGAATTAAATGTTTCTCTCAAATATCTTCTTCTTTCTATTCTTCTTACTATCTCATTGGGGGTGTCGTGTTCTTAAACTCCAATCAAGAGCAGACTCAAGAGAGAAACATGTAGAGAAACATTTAGTTCCTTTGTTCATCAATATTGCTCTGTTTCCTGTATCACAGATCCTACAAATCAACCCCCCCCCCCCCCCCCCCCCCCAAAAAAAATAAAATAAATAAATAAATAAAGAACTCTTTTTCTTTGAAAATCATCTAGGTTTTCTATGGAACCCTTAAACTAAGGTTCAATCTTATGGTTTCAGTTAATTTCTGTTTTCTTTTCTTACAAGAATAACATAAATGAAGCATGATTTTGCAGTTCTATACGAGAATGAGAAAGAAATAAACATGCTTGGCATAGTCAAGCTAATTTCAAGATTTGTGGACATGCTGGTAAGAGTCTGTCATTTTACATATGGTAGTTTCAGGCAAAGCACATCATCCACATGGCTTTATGGAGCTTTAAAATTATTGTGTAACTCAACCTGCAGATGCAATGGCTCTTCCAAAGGAATAGAACCCAACTATCAATTGCGGGGGCCATGGCCAAACATCAATGCAGTCCAAGTTAAGCTGGGCATGAAGGTAAAGCTAACTTCTTCAATTGGACTTCCAGAACACCTTCAGCAGATTGAAACTGAAGAACAGAGCATTGCTGAAAAAGGAATTAAATGTTTCTTTTTCTTTCTATTCTTCTTTCTATCTCATTGTGAGGTGTCAAGTTCTTAAACTCCAATCAAGAGCAGACTCGAGAGAATCATGTGAAGAAACATCTAGTTCCTTTGTTCATCAATGCTCTGTTTTCCTGTATCACAGATCCTACAAATCACACACACACACACAGACACCCAAAAAAATAATAAAAATAAATAAAGAATGTTTTTTCTTAGAAAATCATCTAAGTTTTCTATGGAACCCTTAACCTAAGGTTCAAGCATATGCTTCATTTCTTACAAGATAAATGAACTACTTATCTTCAGACATTTGGATTCCAAACTTGATCTATAACTCCAGCTTCCCATTGATTCCTTCCACTGTCTAATCTATCAAAACAAATGCAAATAAATAAATGATTAAAGCTGATCCCTGGTGTAATCCAATAGTAATTGGAAATTCACTCTGCCTTAGCATGACTGACCATAAATTTTACTTCAAAAAACATCACAAATGAAACTTGTTTATCAAATGTCTTTCCCCCTTTTGTTCGTTTGTCTGTTTATTTTTGTTTTTCAGAGAGGAAAACACTAAAAACTCTTCTAGTAACGTTATCAATTGGAACCCCCCCCCCCCCCAGTATACATCTGGCATTAAAAAATATCTACTATTAAAACATTGGTTGGATAAAATGGTCTCAGAATTTCCTATGAAGGAAATATGGATATTTAGCTTGTTATTACATACATGCACAGAATGGTAAATGGTACTTGCTACAAATTCTTGTAGGAGGAACTCCTTCATAGATATGGTGGAAAACAATCTGATCCCTACAACTCAAGCTTCAAAAGAATTAGGAAAATTTAACAGCAAATTTACCATGTGCTGAGGTTTTCCACAATCCGAATAACTATCCATGTATCTGGATGCCAACGAAACTGAAAAGCCATTGCCAATTTCTTAGTGCCAAAGAGAATCTTCCCCCCCCCCCCCCCCCTCTTCTTCTTCGTCAGCACCTCTAATATGTCCAGCTCATAGCATTCCAATTTAGCCAGCCACCCCTCTGGTCTCCTCAACCATCCTAAAGATTAAAACTTTGTGCTTGTGGTTCCAGCCACCTGCAACAAATTCATGGATGACTCCGTGCACTTGGATCCAACAGTAACCTGAAGGTTCTATTAGAACATCTTGTCTCACCTTAGAAACATCACGTCTTTTGGCTGCTGAGTATGCATTTGACAAGGGCATAGGATTGCCTGCAGCTTGATCTGGTCCAAGTTTTGCAGACTTCCCTAATTTGAGCTGCAAGCTCCACATCCTTTAGATCCTGCAAACACCAAGGAGAGCACCCCCATATAGCAGTACTTAATTTCATTGGGAAGATCTTGATAAGTACGTGTGTTTAATCAAATTGCCCTGCATGGTCCAACAGATCAATGATGCAGTCAAAGACCCCAATCCAAGGTTCAATGTTGTAAGAGAAAATTGCTGACCCTTATCAACCCACCCTCTATGGCTGCAGGCATAGGGCCAACAAATAAGGGATAGCATCAGGTCTTATTCCTTATATTTCCATACTCTACATCCACTGGAATATCCCTAAGCCCTGTTGTGAAACCAGAGTTCAAGATTATACAAGAGATGGTATTTTTATCAGGAATTCTTCAAATACGCAGTGAACTTCTTTAATAGCTCTATAACTTGGTTACACAATCTGATCTTTGAATGCATAAAGCTTTTATAGCATAGGGTGTCAAGACTCGACTCTCAAGTTGAAACGTAGATGATTTGATCATCACTTGAACTTTGCAATTTGAACTATGAACGTGTGGAATGTACTAGACTCGTTTGAATCATTAAAATATGAGTATATAATGTGTACAATGGGCCATTTTAAGCTTTCACTCAGCATATCAGTTTCGGACTTGAGGTCCAAAGTGGAACTCACATTCACAATATATTTTCATAAATTTGAGGTCACCAATATGTTCAAAAGGCTGAAATAGGCTGAAAAGCAAGTTTCAGGCCCAAATTATGCCTAATACCCCTCAAGTTGGAGCCTCGAGTTGGGGGGAAATATTCACCAACTCAGCAAGCTAATTATCTTTTTTGAGTTGGTGAGGCGGGCCTTAAGATCGAGATGTTGAACCATGTCCAGTAGACAGAAAACTTCAATGTAGCTTCTCCCCTTCTTTCAAATGGGATGGTCTTGGACAGGCACTACGAAGGAACAAGAAGTTGAAACCACTAGATTTGGCTTTTTAAGCACCTGTTTGATGTAAAGCAGGAATGAATTCTGTGGAGTTACACTTGACAGTCTGATAATCTTGTTCCAGACAATTGTGCACAATTCATGACATGGTCGAAAGCCTGTTGCACATATACAAGGTTCACAGATGTCAGCAGAAAGATAAAAGCTTGGCAAAAAATGTAATTTTTCTGAGAGAATCCATTTACCAATATATGGGCATGAATCTGGGTTAGCTCCTTGCTGCTTTTCCAGCAATGCAACAAACATAACAGGTACAGTTGCTTCTCTGTAGAATTCTGACCGATCAAAGTCACTGCAGCCAAAACTGTGAGTAGCAAAGCAGCAACAATCTAAGTCACAAAGGTCTGTCTTTGGAAAGGGCTTAGTTCAGCCATCCAGTGATTGCTGCAATGAAAGCAGAACTAACAGATAGGATGTTACTTCATAAGTAAAAATGATGGTACCGTGAGCAATGAAGAGTTATGTTCCAAATCCAACCCAACTACAGCCCGGAGTCTTCTTTGCTCCTCTGGCCTTCATATTGCGCCTCAGCTCAATAGCTTCAGCACGACGACCCATGGCTACATAGATATCACAGAGGAGAATATAGTATCCTCCTTCATCAGGTTTCAGTTCCAATAACTTCTTCAAAACTCGTTCTGCTATGCTTACATCACCATAGATCCTACAAGCACCAAGCAGTGCACCCCATACAACATCATTGCTCGGTATTGGCATGTTTATGATCAGGTTGTATGCCTCTTCCAGTCTCCCAGCTCGGCCTAACATATCGACCATGCATCCATAATGCTCTATACCAGCTTGGATCCCATAGTCATTACACATACTATGGAACAATTTATATCCCTCATCAACCCAGCCCTTGTGGGTGTAGGCAATCAAGAGTGCAAGGAAAGTAACACCATCAGGCCATACACTGGAATTGAGCATCACGTGGAACAGCCCAACTGCTTCTTCAGCATTCCCATGATTTGCACAAGCAGAGATCATTGAGTTCCAAGTGATCAAGCTCTTCCTCTCCATCTTGTTAAAAACCTGACGGGCACCTTCCATGCACCCACATTTGGCATACATGTCAATCAGCGCATTGCAGAGTGAAACCATCCATCCCAAACTGTCCTTGTCGATGTAATGGTGAATGCCCATCCCTGTCTCCAAGTCTCCCAAATCAGTGCAGGATGAGATCACGCTCACCATGGTGACCTCGTCTGGTTTCACTCCAGCATCCTTCATTTGTTCAAACAACTCTAAAGCCTCCATCGAACGCTTCGATTGGGTATAACCAGAGATCATAGAAGTCCAGGAAACAACATCTCGGATCGGCATTTGATCGAAAACTAGGCGTGCAGCATCCAGATCACGGACTTTCAGATAGGCAACCACCAAGCCCGACCACGAAACAACATCTGGATCCAAAGTCTCGTCAAACACACGACAAGCTGCATCAGGAATCCCCCTCGCAGCGTAAAGATGAATCAATGCATTTTGGACAAACAAATGCGAAGAAAATCCAAACTTCACTACCAGCCCATGGAGCTCATTCGATGCCTTGATCAAAGACGAATTCAACCTTGATTGCGCCTTGAGTAGGAAAGTAAAGGTAAACCCATCTGGGTCGATGGAATTACGTCTCATCTGGATAAAAAGAGAAATGGATTGAGACGGGTAAGGACTCTTACAGTAACCTCGAATGAGAGTGTTATAAAAGAAGGTGTTTGGTTGGTGTATGTGAGAGAAGAGGCGATGAGCATAGTGTAAGTCGCCCGAAGGCGAGACGGCTGCAAACCTCAGCATCTTAGCAAGTAGTACAGAGTGGAGGTGAAGACCTGTTCGTATTACGCGGGCGTGGATTCGCTTGAGGTCTCGAATGGTGTTGCAGCTCTCGGCCATAGAAATCAGAGCCGTTACAATAGGCCCAGGCAGCAATTTGTTCTCCATTTCCGGGTGATCGCCGCGTGTTTTCGATCACTTTTAAGCCATGAAACTCTCTGTGGTTCGATGCTCCAATACGACAGCAATTTGGTCCACTGTTGCATCAGGGGAACCCACTTAAATGGACCTGAGATATCCCAATCTGACAGTGTTGGTCCTATTGATGCAAGTGAGAAGATTTCAATCCCACGGTTGGTGTCTTCCGTCTAGAGTTAATATTTCTACCCTTCGTGGTATCCCAGGAGGAAAATGAAGGTGATTAGACTTTTTTTTTTTTTTTCTTCTTTTTTTTGGGGTAAGAAGGTGATTAGACCTGAAAGCAGTTATTTGAAAATCTGTTAATGCATGAAATTTTACAGATTGGACAGGAGTGATTCCATCAGGCGATGTTGAAACTTTTATCATCCAATAACGCGCTCCTCAGCACCAAAAGATTGTTCAATGTCTCACTGAGAAACTCCTCTTCCTCCTCGTCGTTGGACTCGTCACCTTTGGAGCTCATAAACACATTAGTCAATTGTGAAAGGGTTTCTCAGGCTTTGGAGTTCTTTGAATGTGTGTCCGAAAGAGTGGATTTATCCAGAAACCCTCAACTCTATTCAGCCATTATCCATGTTGCAACGGGCGGTGGATTTTATAAGCAGGCCAGGTGCTTGACGAAAGACCTCATCCAAACTGTCCAACGGTCAAGAAAATCCCGCCTTCTTAGCTCCTTGGTTTTTAACGTTCTAAACCGATTTGAAAGTTCCAAATTCACTCCTGCTGTATTTTGTGTACTAATTATGGCCTTCTCTCAAATGGGTCTTGTTGATGAAGCACAATGGGTCTACAGAAGGATTGGTGTCTTGCCAGCTACCCAGGCTTGTAACTCTCTGTTGGATGGACTGCATAAGGTGGGGAGATTTGATTCAATGTGGGAACTTTGCAAGGACATGGCATCACGTGGATTTGCCCCTAACGTTGTCACCTATAGCATTTTCATCAATGCTTACTGCAACCAAGGTGACATAGTACGAGCACGTCAACTAATTTCTGAAATGATGAGGAAGAGGATCACTCCAACAGTTGTCACCTACACCACCCTTATCAGCGGTTTGTGCAAGGAGGGCTTGGTCTCAGAAGCCATTGATATATTTAGGATGATGCAGCAGTCTAATGTGTTCCCAAATCTCTACACCTACAACATACTGATAGATGGCTGCTGCAAATTAGCTGAGATAGGACAAGCACTTGATATTTACAGGGAAATGCAAGGAGTTGGCTTGCGGCCAAATGTTGTAACATTTGGTATCTTGATTGACGGGCTTTGCAAAGTTCACGGATCCAATAAGGCAAGAATAATTTTTGCCTTCTTAGCCAAGTATGGTATTTCTCCAAACCTATTCATCTATAATTCTTTTCTCGACAGCTGCTGTAAGGCTGGAAAATTGCCTGAAGCCATGGATCTTTATGCTGAAATGACAAGGACAAGGATTGTCCCTGATGTCTTCACTTACAGTGTTCTTATAAAGGGGTTAGTTGGTGCTAAAAGGTTGAATGAAGGAGCTGACCTGTTCAAGAAAATGTTGCAAGAAGGGGTTCCAGCAAATTCTGTTGCATTTAATACATTGATTGATGGATACTGTAAAGAGGGAGATATGAAAAAGGCATTAGATGTCTGTACACAAATGACAGAAATGGGTATAGAGCTGAATTTAGTCACCTTTTCTTCCTTGATAAATGGGTATTGCAAGGAGGGGAACTTGGAGGCTGCTATGGGGCTATACTCAGAAATGCTGATAAAAGGTTTATCACCTGATGTGGTTGCTTTCACCGTCTTGATTGATGGGCATTCGAAAAATGGTCACTTGAAAGAGGCATTCCAGCTGCACAAAGCTATGATAGAAGCTGGCCTTAACCCGAATGTGTTCACACTGACTTGTCTGATCGATGGATTGTGCAAGGATGGGAGGTCTCGTGATGCTATCAAACTTTTCTTGGATAATATAAAACCTGATTCTGGTCAAAGTGAAAGAAACCAGATGAAGAGTGAATGTTCTCCAAATTGTGTGACGTATACAGCTTTAATACAGGGACTGTGTAGGGATGGGCAGATTTTGAAGGCTAGCAAGTTTTTCAGAGACATGAGAACTTGCAGTATGATGCTTAATAGTCTGAGTTACACAATCATTATGAATGGGCTTTTCCGAGCCAAGCATATACTTCGTGCTATGATGGTGCATGCTGATATGCTGAAGATGGGTATCAGGCCTGATGCTTTTACGTATGATGTTTTGGCTAATGGTTATGAGGATAATGGAGATCATAAATCTGCGGTTGCAGTTCTAGAAGAAGCAGACTGCTTTGATATAGACTTTGGAGCTTCTATTTCTCTCCCTTGCAGGTAACCCTGTGGAAGATTGGAACTAGATGCAGATTCTACATAGCATTACCAATTTCCTTCTCATGACTTTTTAACTGAGAAGCCACTACACCTAGTTTCCTAGTGCTCAGGTTTCTTTGGGTTGGAAAAGGAGTTGTTGGGACTACTGCCACATTTATCATTTTTGGGTGGTTTTCTAGATCAACAGTTCATTTTGCTATCAAGGGTGACAGAATGTGGGATGGAGCCATCTAACGGGTGGGTTGCAGATGAGATAAAGACCAGTTCCACCCACCCTATATGGATTACTTACTCTTCTTCAACCGATAGCTTCTCTACTAGGCATGTACTTAGCCTGTGTCAATAAATGGAAAACAGATTTGTGCTACCATCTTAAACCTGTTGAATCAGTTCTTTTGGTTTAAACAAGCCTACTTGTATGTATTTGGCATCAAAAATCTTGATGATGCACACTGCCTGTATAATGAAATTCCCTCCGTAAGATTGTCTGCTGGAATGAATCTCACCTTGTATTAATGAAGATAAGCCTAAGAAGACTCTCAAGCTTTTCAGAGGATTCAAGATAGAGATAATGTGAAGCTGGATGAGGGGACTGTCATAGTTGCACACCCCCCCCCCCTACATGTGAAGATCTTGGGGCGCCGGACATATGGAGAGTGAACCCTATGTTTGTCTTAATTATAACTAGATCAATGCCTTAATGACTTCAATAACATGTAAGCACGATATGGGGTCATCAGCTTGTATGAAAATCAGCCCAGATATTTGCTCTGCTTCTGTTTTTAGGTAAGGGGCGGTTGATAAAAAAAATGAAGGTGTTTTGTGTACAAATAGTGCAACAATAGCAGCATACAACCTTAAAAGTCGCTTTGCAAATTGTTGCAAAAGACAGTGAAATTTTGATTGAATTAACGGATCAACTTGCAATCGGAGATTTAACTTTTTTCGATTAGTCAATTTTCACAAAAAGTTCCAACATATTTCACTTTATTATTATGAGAATCAACCCTACCACTTCTAGTGCTGGAGTTTCCACACCCGAATAAAAAAAACACCTGGGTCATGTCGCTCAAAACATTGACCCAGTTTCCCCCCCCCAGGACACATTCATTGGAGTTCTAATAGCACTTACAGACATGCAGCACCAGTGAGAAAAGAGGTGCAATATTTGAGAGGCATGAGAAGAATCCAGCATTCCCACCATGGCAGCATGGCCTAGCCGCCTGGAGGTCTTTATCTTGGACATGCCAATGCAACCAACGGGCCAGAGCATACAATTATGGCAAAGGTTGTTCGGTGCTTGTATAGCCAAAATCAACATTGAGATTGCTGCAGCTATCCATCACTGCTGCCAGAGTTAAGGGTGCAAAACGGGTGATAGTAGTGCCACATACATCCTATGCAATTGCCAGAACATGTGACAATAAGTGCTTTTGTCGAAATGATACCCATAAAAGCCTGAGAAGGAGATCTTTGAAGTTTTTGAGGGTTCAATTAAACATTTAAGACTTCTGGCAGCACAACATAATGGATATCTCATGGCAGGTTTTCAACCCAACCCTCCCAAATTCCCGAAAAATTGAATTTCAATAGGAAAGACTGTCAGTACTCAGAATATACTTGATAAACTACCTTAATAAGTTACATTCTGTTCTCTAGCCCGTTTCATTAAATAATTAATACTTTCCGAGTACATTATTGCTGAGGAAAAAAATTACAGTGACAAAAAAGAAAATGTCTAAGAAAGATCTACAGAAGTTTTTTCCTCTCAAAAAAGGTCTTCAAATGCCAGAGCTGCAAGCCTGCCACTGACAAGCATACTAAGAGAGAAAGAAAGCTCAACCAGGCCATTCTGGAATTGGTTACTCTATTCAGGTCCTGCATTTCTTCCTCCCTGAAACACCCAAAAAGAAGAAACAAGCAATTAAATGGCACAGCAACCCAGAAATATCAGAGGACGTTCTAATACCACGTATGCATTCTGGGAAGAATAGTGAGGATCAAATCTGAAAATGTCCTGCTATATAGGTGGGGCATCTCACAAAATCCAGTGGTCACAGAACAGTTGTTTACCATCAGCAATTTCCTTGGATGTCTAAACAGCCATAAGATTGACCAAAAAACAAAACAGCCACAAGAGAGATATTGGCTTTATGCATGAAAAAGGAACTTGTCCTAGTCATTTACCTCTCTCGAAGATAAAACATCTCTTCATGAATGGATGTTACAGTGTCAAACAACTTCTTCAGCTCTATTTCCATTCCCTGAAATTACAGAATCCACAGATTAGAGAGAGAGAAGAGAAGAGGGGGGGGGGGGGGAAGAAGGCAAGCTCAAATTTAAATTTCTGTGGCTCTCTCCCAGTGACCACATGTACCCTACAATTAAGAAACTCTCTTCCACAGTACATAGTGTAAATTATTAGAAAAGGAAATGTCCATAAAGACGATGTAATTAGAGCAAGTGTCTCCAACATTTGAAATGCATTAAGAATCAGCAGTAACATGTCAGTCACCAAGTATCCAAATAAAATAAATAAATAAAAATCAGTGACAAAAATGTCATCATATTAACTTTACTATGAGTTCCTACGAGCAACAAGGATTAAGGAAAATCTATATCTTCCCTCTTTACCTCATATTCAGTCATTTTATGCAAACAAATGACATTCAACAATAAGAGTAAGTTAATGGAATATTTACACCTTTCCATGTAAATAAGAAATCTCAAAAGCAATGGAACTTAAAGTGATCATATTTTACTATAATAGTTTAATTGTGAAATCATGTGCCTTTTTAATTCAAGCCTACTGAGACACTGAATTGTTGTTGATCAGCCCAGCTGATTGGATCAAACAAGTGTAAACAAGCCCCTCATCAATGAAAAATAACAATATGAGATTTGAATTTCAGTCAACTTTCAATGCCAAGCAGCTAGGGGTCCAATTTAACAGTTTGCTCTGTTTACACTTGCCTGCCTCCAGTACCAAAGAATCATTAAGAAGTTGTTTGAGATTCATTTACCTTAATATTCTCTAAAGCAGACTACGCCTTGCACCAGACAGTGAAATTCTTTATCCTTCTCCTCTCTCCAACATGGCAAAATCCCCAAAGATTACTAAAAACAGGATCCACAGTTTACTCCATTTACACTTGACTAGCTCCAAGACAAAACAATAGATACTCTAAGCATAGTTCAGCTGGCAATGGACAGTGAAAGACTTTCTTTTCCCATTTCTGAAATGGTGAAATCCTCAAAGAGTACTAAAAACTGCTTCTATTCTTAATCTTCTGTTCTCCTCATGTACTTATAATCTCCAAAAAAACACTTCAAGGCTCAGCAGCATCTCTGGATATTCTTCAATATGAATGCCACAATGTCTAAGATGCCTCCCTGAATCTCAATTCCAACTCTTTTTTGGATGAATCTCTCAATACAAACTTAATGCTCCTTTTCATTCCATTCCAATATTCCATTATACTGATCTAATCCTACGCTCTGAATGAGTGTGGGTAAAGAAACTAGTCCAAGTGCGTAGGATTAGATTAGCGTAAATTGGATCATTAACAGACAAGATCCTAGAATAGAACAGATTGATGTCCAGAGGTGAATGATTAACACAGTCTGTATTCAAGAGACGAATTATAAGGTTTACATAAGCTAAGGAGTTAGATAATTTAAAACTTTGGAACATGGGCATAGAAATTATAGAAGTGGAGTAGGCATAGTGGTGGATGAAGATTTAAGAACAATGTGGCGGATGTTAGAAAGATTTAGAGATAAAATTGTATCCACCAAGTTTTTGTGGGAGAAAGAGGTTGTAAAAATAGTCAACACTAAACACACCTAAATTAGGATTTATGCAAGTACTAAGTCATAATTTTGGTAATACATCGATAGATTAGTGCAAGATTTTCATCAAGCAGAGAACATCACTATTGGTAGTGATCTAAGTGGACATATTGGAAAAGAATGGAGAGGCTGTGAAGGTGTACATGAAGGATATGGTTTTGCATAAAGGAATGATGAGTGGATCTCAATTTTAGATTTTGCTATGGCTTAATTTATCGTTTGTAAACACTCACTCTTAAAAGAGTGAGAAGCATTTATTTTCCATCAAAAGTGGACATATTCATACCCAAACAGATTTCCTCCTAAGTCCTAACTGAAAGCTCCAAATAAATTATTATACAAGAACTATTAAGTGATACCACTTTTAACCACAGGACAGAGAAAATTGTCATGGACATGTGCTTAACTACACATACTCGTAAGAATGGTCAGTTATTTATCACAGGATAAGGTGGTGGAGCTTAAAAGGAGATACTTTAAAATCCTAATCTAATGAAGTCATCAAACAAGGACAGTGGGACTTTAAGGGAGACACTGATATGATGCGAAGTGAGATCGCTACTACATTAAAAATATCGCTAAAGACATCCTAGGCAAAGTGAACATAAAATGTCATGCCTCTAAAATAAACTTGGTGGTGGGATAATGAGGTTCAACCATCCATTAACAGTAAGAAAAGTAGTTTTAAGGCGAATGACTTAGAATGTAGAGGAAATAGATAAGTATAAATTTTTCAGAAAGAAGTTGAGAAGATCGTGAGAAAATTAAGGGTGAAGTAATCTGAAGATCCTTAACAATCTAAGTACAAGCAAAGGGGGAAAACTATCTATAAGATAGCTAAAATGAGGAATTTGCTAGAGATCTCAACCATGGTTGACGCATTAAAAGTGAAGATTGTAAAGGGATGAGCACAATGGGCACAAAAGATTATTCCCTCCGCTTCCAATGCTTCTTATTATTATTTTTTCCCCTCTCTCTCTCTCTCTCTCTCTCTCTCTCTCTCTCTCAAGGAAGATCATTTTGGGCTTTCCTCAGCATCCACACTATAAAGTCGGAAGCCCCATTTTTTCCTTCTTCTCCTTACTCATTCTGAACCTTATCATATTTACAGTAACTACAGGTAAAATGGAAAAGGAAAGCATGAAGCCCGTAGTCTACTCCAATCAGTTTCTCCTTCTCCTTACTCATTCTGAACCTTATCATATTTACACTAACTACTGGTAAAACAGAAAAGGAAAAGCATGAAGTCCATACTTACTCCTGTCAGTGCACTCCCTCATCCGATCTCCTTCTCTACAGTAGACAGATTCAAAATGCCAATAAAATGACAAGAAATAGTTCTAGGAAAAAGTTAATTCCAAGACTTCAGCAAACAAATTATTCTTGGGTCTAGAAGTTCATGTAATACAAATCTTCATGATATCTTTACCTTCATAAAAACAAAAATGAAAGTGAAAATTGGGAACCATTAACAGTTCAAGTACTGTAAACCTCGAAGAAAAGAGTTTGATAAAACGTCAGAGACTTCCCGCAAATATAATGGTTGAAGGATCATTAAAGAAAATCAACATATCCATCTCCTGAAAAACAATAAGGGATGCAAAGCTGATTGAGAAAATGTCACATGAGACATTTTATTGAAATTCAGGCACAAGATGGTAGTACAGATAAAATATTAAGTGTTTTGAACCTTTTGTCTTTGGGATTTTGCGGGGTAGCCAACCCAATTGTTAATGTAAGAACCTAACTCTTTATAACCATTTATAACTCCACTAATCCTAGTTCCAACTAGTTGGCGCATCATTTGGCAACCGCATGGCAAGGTCAATGCAACTAAGAAGGGCATTCAACAATTTAGTCATAAATGACGATTTCCCACTTCATCATATTGATAATCAGATGTCTTATCCCTAGGAACGTTGATTCTACTCATTCTAGTGGAAGCCACTGCCAACTAACTCCATCCGATAAGCTATGCCAAATGTGAGGATGGAGGAATCTCTACCTAGTCTGTACCCTCTAGCATAATGGCAGTCACTTTTGAATCATCCCTTTCTCTTTCCTCTCCCCTTCTTCCATCTTTTTTAGCCTTGATGTTTTCTGTCTCTTCCCTCTTTTCTACATAGATGAGCTATATAACGAAAAAAATAAGATGATGTGAGGAAATAATATTTTAGCAAATAACAAACAGGTAGAAGACACTTGGTCAAAAACGTGCTTTCACATGGGATTAGGGAGAAGGTAGTGAACCCAGTTCTATTTATAAATTCCTGCCCAAAATTCTCTCTCTCAGTTTGATTTGACATAGAGTTAGAGCTCCACTGTTAATTTATCAGACAGCCATATTAAATTAACAGCGATATTTTAGACAAGGTTAAACGCCCTCTGAGAGACCTATGAGATCATCACTAAAAAGGTAAAAAGAGGGGACCAGCTGCAATTGAATAGATTTATTCTTGACGTCAGAATCGATATATATTTTTTAAATTTTTATGCTGAAGCTAATTACGAGATGCGCAATAAGTTTTTCTCGTACAAATAATTGGTTCCTGCTAAATTAAAATTTTCTATTTCCCACGCCCTAGGGGATGAACTCAATAAATTAATTATCAAGACATCAGATCGAATATTAAGGAATTCAAATCCATGAAAAAGCAGCTATGAAGATGCAGTTACTTACATCGATATGACCTTTCTTAGCGACGTTAGACCAATCCTTCGCAGCAACACCACTCCTCCAATCGAAATCGATAGTCACTGTGATAGGTATCTTGTGGTCAGGAACCGAGAAACAAGTCATGTAATCACCAGACTCAGCGGCAGTGAATGCAAATTGTCCAGACTCCACATGATCCCCGTAGTGATAATTGTTGCCGTAAGAGGAAGTAACCTGATAACTCCATCACCACAATCACTCTTAACAAGCACCAAGGAGAGAAAGTTCCACAATTGAAGCCAAATTACAAGAATAAACTCTTACCCTCGCAATAATCTTATGTGAATCAGGCAACGGGTACCCCTCATTCGAATTAACGATTCTGTACTTCCCTACTGTCATGGCATTGTTCTTGATGTCTTCCGCAATGCATTTGGTATGACCAGATTGGAGATCGAAACGAAGAGATTGAGCTACAGATGATAAAAGCCCTACTGTTAAAATTAGAATTCCAAATCCGCTCATGGTGTCCGAATAGGGATTTGTTAAGCTTCGATAATACTTTTGAGACAGGAACAGAAACGCTCGATGGTCCGAAAATGAAAGAACACCTTTGTCTGTTGCTCGCTTACATGTGCCCTGTTTGGTACGTCAACCGTGATCCGTCCATTACGTGGGAGTCACAGAACGTTGTGTCATTTGGTTGAGCCGATTGGTTCACTTGTACCGGTTTGAAATCCAAACCGTAATAAGCATTGGTTCAATTTGGACTGAACTGGTGGCATATGACAAATTAAAACCCATTGGGCCCACCCCCATTTCTGTTGTCAAAACCCGGCAGGGGAGCACATTGTGTTCCTCGACATGGGAGGTGATTGGGACTTCATTATGGATGTGGTTCTAAAACGGTGGTGGCAATCTTTTATATACCTAGATCATCTCTCCATCAGGGGAAAACAATGTGCTCCTCTAATGCTCTTTCATCATACAATAGTGCTAAGACCCACAATTGTTTTTCTTCCGGCTTTGTGCGTGTTTCGTTTGTCTTTTCTCCTTTGAACTTGTAGCAATCTTCACCTAAGCTCTTCTAGTATGCTGCCTCCGGTACCTCCTCACCCGCCTTGAAGTGAAGATGATGTTTTAGTCGCCCATAATATCAAAGTTCGACTATCAAGAATCTCAAATCCTGTTCTTCTTGGATATGTCATAGCTAGAAGGCCCTATTGTAGACAGATTATTTAAGAAGCACTTCTGCAAACATGGAATACTCACCATGGTGTTTCTATTACCCCTCTTTCTGACCATCGGTACCTATTCCAGTTCCGACATGAGACGGACCTACAAAATGTGCTCGACGAATGACCGTGGCTAATGGCTAGCAAGCTTCTACTACTACGCATATGGACTAGGGACAACAGTTTTCCTTCCCTTACAATGTTTTGGATCAAAGCCATGGTCTACCAACGAAACTTTTCAACTTGGAGTTTCCAAGTCTGATTGCGGCAAAGCTTGGCCAGCCTTAGAAAATACTATTGATTAAAGGTATGCAAGTTGGGAAAATGGTGGAGTACGCTAGATGCCGGGTTGTAGTGGATATCTCCTAACCGCTTAAACTCAGAGTACCATTACGAGGTAGTGAAGGCATACTAGGTTTAATCTCCATAAAATATGAGAAGCTTCCACAATATTGCTATTATTGTGGTTTAATTGGTCATGACGACCGCTGGTGTGATGATCTTTTCTAGCATCGCCATCTCCATAAACAACAACATGGTTGCAGGTCAGTAATTTAGTGCTTTGAAGATCTTGTTTTTACATTTTGGTCCTGCTTTGTGTGCAAATCCTCCTATTGCACGTCTTGTGGATTTGGCTTTATACCTCATCTACCCTAATCCCGCTGATTCAACCTCTCAGCCTCCTATTCCCCTTACAACCACCTTCAACCCTAATCACAGGGAAAAGGATGACACATGACATTCTTCTGCATGTACAACACACATGTCTCCTATACCAACCCCACCCAGCTAGCTTGAGCACAACCGCTCGTCGTCACATCAGTGGTCCCCCTCACATCAACCAATCCCTGATGATCAAACCGTTACTCCTGTCTATGTCAATTCTACTTTTCCTGATCCCATTACATAGCCAAATCAAGGAGAATCACCTCAAAACCCTCACCTTGAGGCCCTAACGTAACAAATTTTGCATAACCTTCTACAATGCCCAATGGCTCATTCCACCATTTTGTCTCTATTATCCAACCTCCAAACCAACCAACCAATCAGATGGTCCTACCCTCCCTGTCCCCACTCAAGCTATTGGGGAACCTTCCTATCTTCCACACTGTCCCCCTTCCACCCCTAACGAACTTTGGACCACAAGTCATTTGCAACTACATTACCATGTGCACTCTAACCAATACCCACACCACCCTTTTACTACCGCTCATATTCTTGTCCTGACTGCAACTGCAACACAACTCTCCCACTCATCACCAGTAGACCAGTTTGCCATAGTTGTCTCACAAACACCTATGGATACCGATGCTCTACCCATTCCTAAAGGCCCAATATTAAAGGACCTGCCATTTGTTCTTCTCTCTAAGAAACCTAGCTATCGTAAGCAGATGACACATGTCATTGCTAAACCTAAACAAAAAAAGTGGCGACAAGCACAATTGGCCAAAACTATTGTAGTAGAGGATGAAGGCTCTTTTTTAACATTAAATCCCTTGGAGGCTAAGGGATATCAGCCCCAGAGGCATCATGATCATGTTGAGCTTGAACGTGCAAGGTTTAGGGAGAACCCTTATGTTCGAAGCCTTAAAAATCTCCCTCGGAGAATCAGTTTGATTTTGTATTTCTTATGAAAACGAAAGGCGGGATTCGAAGGTTACACCAGATTAGTTGTATCTTTAAACTGGATAAATATCACTTTGTTCTGCCGGTGGATTGTGCTGGAGGTTTGCTTTTCTTTTGGAATTCTCATATGCAGATCACTACTCTACATAGCAATAGTCAGATTATTGATGTGGAAGTTATTCAGTTAGATGGGAAGAAGTTCTTCTTAACAGCTGTATATGGTGAATCCGGATCAACACCCCGTCAGGGGAGCACTCTGTGCTTCCCGACGGCTTTTCCACCACAAAACATGTGGGGCCTACAGGGGTTAAATGACTTTTTTTTTATGTTTTGTTGTTTTTACCCTGTGGGCCCCACATGCTTTGTGGTGGAAAAGCCATCGGGGAGCATAGAGTGCTCCTTTGACGGGGTGCTAATCCGGACTCGTATATGGTGACTCTATGAAAAGGAATAGACAGTTGGTTTGGGATACACTCAAAACTATAGGAACAAACCGTGACCAGGAACGGTGTATGTTTGGAGACTTCAATTCCTTCCTATCTTGGAAGGAAAAGCAAGGGGGAAGATGCATTGTTAGCAAAGATATTAGTGGTTTCCAAGATATAGTCTCTTCTTGTAATCTTTTTGAAGTTAGATTCATAATCCTAAGTTCACATGAAGTAACCATCGACAAGGGGGCGCAGCTATTAGAAGTAAATTGGATAGAGCTTTTGAAACGTGGCTTGGTTCGACTCCTATGAGGAATCAATGTTAACAGTTAAATCCCCTATCGGCTCGAATCAAAGCCCTATTATCTTAGATAGTGGAGGTGGTGCTTTAGCAGTCCCCATCCATAGAGATTTGAAGCCATGTGGCTTAGACACGAGCAATGTTGTGCGGTGGTAGGTGAGGTGTGGAATATCCAAACTCATGGTAATGTAGGTGACAGGTTGTTGTGTAAGACTCAAAATTGTAAGCCAACTTTCCAAGTCTACAATGACTTCGTATTTGGTAGAGTTCAACATCACTTACGTTTTCTATCCAAACGTTTAGAAGAACAACTTGAGTAGCCCCTTACTGATCAAAGTTAAACAAGTCTATGAAGAAATGGAAGAACAACTCAACCATCAAGAGGAGATGTGGCAGCTGAGATCTTGAGCTCTATGGTTGAAGTGTGGAGATCATAACTCAACTTACTTTCATGCATGTACTGTCCAACATAGACACACAAATAAGATCCTTAAAATGCTACTACCATCAGGTACATGGATATGAATTATTTGTTGAAATTATCTACCATTATGATCACACATTTAAAGAGGAACCTATCAACATGTCCCGTCTCCATCAAGGTTTATAGTTCCTACAACCTTGTATTACTGATGAGATGAATGCTCAACTATGTGCACCACCCACAATAGAGGAAGTTAAAACAGTAGTCATGGCAATGGGACCCCTCAAATCACCAGGGCCGGATGGTGTACCCCCCCCCCCCCCCCCGCTCCTTTATCAACACTTCTAGGACATTGGTTGTCTTTATTCATGACTTTTTGTAAGTGGTAACCTTCTTGTAGGTATCAATGATACTTTGGCATGTTTGATCCCAAAACGTGAAAATCCTATAACTATCCAACAACTTTGCCCAATCAGTCTTAGTAATGTCACCATGCAAGTAATATCAAGGATTCTAGTATGTCGTTTGCAGCCTTTGTTGGACAAATTGTATCCCCCTCACAAACAGCTTTTACCCCTCCCAGGAGCATCTTAGATAATATTTCACAGCCCATGAGCTTTTTCATTATATTAAAAGGAGGAAAAAGGGCAAAGCAAAATTCTTGGGAATTAAATTGGACTTGCAAAAGGCATATGATAGGGTGAATTGGATATTCCTTTAACACCTATTTGTGGCTTTGGGCTTTTCTCATATCTAGATTAATAGGTGATGAAATGTATTCGCACTGTTACATATCAAGTGTTGGTGAATGGCACAGTTCGAGGCAACATTATACCTTCAAGGGGAATATGTCAGGGCAATCCCCTTTCGCCATCTATATTCATTATGTGCACGGAGGTTCTAAGTGGGATTTGGAGAATGCTAAACAAGTTGGGAGATTGTCTGGAATTCGAGTTAGGGGGAGAACCCATCAAGTTTAGCACCTACTCTTCGTTGACGGCTGTCTCTTATTCTCAAAGGTGGACATCAATGAATTGCAAGAGTTGAAGGATGCCATGCAATTTGTTTGTGATATCAGTAGAAAAGCCATTAACTTTTAAAAAATCCTGTATCATGTTCAACCTCAATACACCATCGAGACTCAAAAGATGGATCTCTATAATTCTTAAGATGAAATATAAAGATGGATTTAAGAAATATCTGAGTTTACCTCCATAATTAGGAGCTTCCAAGTTATGCACCTTTCGGGATGTAAATGATAAGGTGAGCCAAACATTAAATGGTTGGAAACAATTGTGTCTCTCACAATGCAATAAGGAAACACTTCTCAAGTCAGTGATTTTGCCTATGAGTAACTATAGTGCCTCACACATTAAACTACCAAAAGACACTCATAAAACCACACGGTTCTTGGCATTGGATTTTTTATGGGGAACAAATGGTGAAAAGAAGAATATGAAGTGGATTACCTGGGAACAAACTGTGTTTATCAAAGGAAAATGGTGGTCTAGGTTTACGAGACCCGGAGCTCCAAAACTTGGCTTTGTTGGCAAGAGCATTGTCGTAGCTTTGGAAAAGTAGTGATGCATATTAGGGACAATTTATGAAACAAATTTATTTTCCAAATTTTGAATTCCTGGAAGCCAAACTTGGAGCAAACTTGTCATGTGGGTGGTGAAGTTTAATTGCAAGAAAGAATGCTTTATTGAAGGGATTGCATTGGACAGTAGGAAATGGGGAATCTATCAATATCTTTACACAATGCTGGCTTCCACAAGCAGTTGAGGGAAAGATTCAAAAATCACTAATCATCCCCTACATTTTGCTTAAAGTATCGAAACTAATTGATGTAGATATCATGGCCTGTTTGGCGTATAGATGTTTTGCAAACATACTTTCACCCATTGGATCGAACATGTTTTGAAAATTCCTCTTCCAAAGTTTGACCGACCCAATCTCTTACTTTGGGGTGGAAGCAAGAATGGATAGTTCTCAGTCAAAATAGCCTACCATGTGTTAACAAATAAGAAAATTTGGTAAGAATAAATCAGCCTTCAAGTTCCCATATTTCAACTAGAGAAATGATACTGAAGGAAATTTGGAAATTGATCTGGACTATGAAGTCACTGCCCAAAATCAAAACTTTCCTTTGAAAATGTTGTTCTTCATGCCTCCCAACAATAGTGAATCTCAAGAGATGTAGCATGAATTTGGATACTATTTGTCTATTATGTTGCAAGGGGGATGAATCTATTGAGCATATCCTAATTCATTGTTCTCATGCACAAGCTGTATGGCTGAGTTCTACTGTGGGTGTCAACTTTAATTCTGTCGCTCCTCAGTCCATGGCAGAATGATTTGAATAATGGGTTAGATTGCTGCATGTTGATAAACAAAATTGCCATTATGTGATTAGTTTTTGCTCTTTTTTGAGCTGGTATATCTGGCGTGCCATAAATGCAGTAGTTTCGGGTGATGAATGATGGCCACTGGAAAAAATCTGCCATGTAGTGCAAGTTGCTTTTCAAGAGTTTTGGTTGGCCAATGAAAGCCCAATAAGATATCGAAATCAAGAACAAGGACCTAATCTAGCAACCCAAATGAGACAATGTCAAAAACCATCTGAAGGCTATGTTAAGATTAACTCAGATGCTGCCTATGTAGCAACAACAGGGAAAGGGGGAATTGGTTTAGTAGCTCGTGACTCAGAAGGAGAGATACTATTCTCCATTCCAGATCCAATCCTTACAACCTCCCTATTACAAGCTGAAGCACTTGCATTTCGTAAAGGTTTGTTATTTGCAATGGGGAAGAAAATGTCCCCAAAGTCATCGTTGAGTTTGACTCAAAGGACTTATTTCGCATTCTCCACCGTGAAGTACAGCCACTGTTGGAGGTTTTACCTATTGTGCAGGATATTATTAGCTTTGTAGGTTTTTTTGATTCCTGTACTTTTCAGTTTTTACCCAAGTCCTCAACACTTTTGTTGGTACATTGGCTCAGATGGCCTTCTCATGCCAATTGTTGACAAGATGGCTGCTTTTTACTCCATGGTTAGTCAATCTATATATGAAAGATGCCACGTGTTTGTCTCTAGCTGATGAATAAAGATTAGTTTCATTAAAAAAAAAAAAATAGTGCTAAGACCCACTGGTAAATATTGAAAAAAGTAAAAAGAAAATTTTCAATGGGGTTGGGTCCTACTCTTATTGTGGTTCAAAAGCACAAGAAAAGCACATTGTTCTCCTTCTCCCCTTAATAGGAGTCAATCCTCCAATACAAGGAAGTAAGTCAAAGGGGTCGTGAATTCGAACTTCCCTTTATGGCACACCTTATCTCCAAGGGGTTTGTGGGCACCAGTCGCCATCACAATGACAATGACATCGAAAAAAAAAAAAAAATAGAAGAAGAAGAGGAAGTTACCATGGTTGGGTTGGCGTGTGAGAAAAGATCTTAGCAGTTAGCTCTAAGCAGGGCCGCGTGTACGAGTCACAGCGTGAACCTCACCTTTCTCTATGTGATTTCCTCGTACGTTCCTTCGTAAAAGACCCAACTTTTCTGTTGCATGATTGGATTGTCGATTGTCGATTGTCAATTTGTAATTTTTGCTGAACACATCGGACAGAAGTGTAGGTTACACGGGTTATTGCTAGAAGGATATTCGCCGTTGACGTGAAGGAATTGTTAGGGTTCATAGCATCCGTCGAAGATATTAGGTTTTGATTTCGACATTAATGGAGGTGGTCCGTTACTGCAGCTGTGACGGATTACGTAACGGCACCGGGGTTTGTAGATTTTGTGGCAGCTCTGGCCCGGCTTCGAGCGGAGTGGCATCCCCTTATTCTGATGTTCCAGCGATGTCCAGTGGTGATGAAGGGGGATTCGAAGAGAGGGTGAATGGGATGTCTTATTATATTCCAAAATTTTTCGTTTCGGCTCTCTCTGGAGCTCTTACGGGACTTTTTGCCCTAGGTAAGTTGTTTCTGGGTTTCATTTTCTTATAATCTTAAATTGAGTTGCAATATATGTTTTGAATTTTAGATTGGTTGAGCAATTTATGCAGTTTGGTATTCCTATTATTAGATATTGGATTGTATGCTGTTTCTAGTCTGGTATTGAATTTGTTGTATTGTTTTTCAATTTTATTCAATATTGTTTTGTAAGTACTAGTGTGGCAGCAGGAGATGGAAGGGGTTGTTTCAAGCTTTGTAGTGTTTATCTTGTTTTGCTATTGTCATTTTCTCCTGAAATTTCCACGTGCTCATCTTAAAATCAAATGCCAGGCATCTTGTTAAACTGCAAACATCGGTGTCTGCTTAAGATTTATTTATCTTTTTATCTTCATTTTTTTGCAATGAATGAGAACTTTTTCCTTTCAATATTATTTAATTTGATTTTAGATAACTGTCTTCTTTTCAATGTGTACCTGCTATCAAGGTTTAAAGTATTGGGATCAAGTATCGTATCGGTTAGGTGATTTTAAGAGACGTATCGTCCTGTATCGAGTATTGTATCGCTCTGGCTAATGTATTTTAGTGTAATTCAATGGAGAGACGTATCGAGATGTATCGTATCGGTTGGGTCATATATGAATACGTATCGGCTAGTATCGTATGGTATCGTGGGATACTTTAAACCTTGCCTGCTATTTCATTTTTTCAACCGCAATAAATCAATGAATCTTAGCAAGTTTCTAAGTAGTGATTTTGCTATTGGTTTCAATCTTATCCTCATTTAAAATTTTTTTTAATGAATAAAAACTAATATTAAAGAGCTGCAAAGGGAAGACAATGTACAACAAGAAAAAGGGGCGGGGGTCAACGTGTCCTCAAGAGGGGGGCTAGAGAGAAGAGCCAAGACCCTAGGTAACAACAATGAGTCTTTTTGTTGGGGTATCAACAACAGGGGGTGAGGAACAGACTGAAACCCAGCAGAAACATCAAATGATAATTGCTTGTGGCCTTAGGTCCAGGTTCCAAGGGATTAATGTGTGAGATTATTGTTTCGTATGAATAAGAAGACAGGTGATGTTACTAGGGGTTGATATGCTTATACAACTACAGGTACAACTACAGGTACAGCTTGTGTATGAGCCACGCAAGCCTTATGTACACTGGTGGCTTAAGGATGGCAAACAAAATGATGTAGCCTCAATTGAACGAGGGCCAATTCTTCCAAGATCTTTAAAGAGAACCAACTCAAATGAGACGAAGAAAGGGGTTCTGAAATCTTGTTTATGGGGCTATAGGAGTCTATGATATGAGTGGTGATGGGATGCTTTTGTTGGTGAAGATGGATATGCTTAATATGAAATGGCTTAGTAACGAGATGGTTAGGTTTCAAAGGGTATCAAGGATTACTTGGCCCATTGGAGTTATGGGACAAATTCCTGGGGATGGGGAAATAGGGTCTATAAGTGTTAGAATGAGATGAAACTTGGAGGGAGTGTAGGTAATTATATAAGGATGTGATCGTCCAAGTTTGGAAGGGTTTTGGATGGCTAAATTGGAAAATATTAGGATTCTTTTTTGGGTGTAATGGGAAATCCTAAATTGAAGAAAATTCAAGAAAGATAGGAGAAAGGGTGATAGGAGAGGGTGTCTGGGGGGCCTTGTAGATGCTTGGATTGAATGGAACGGCCGTAGCAAGGATTTGGCATGAGTTCACCAAGAACTTTAATGGAATGCTCAACTCCTGGACCTTCTTTAACCAAAGTTGATATAAACCAGTGTTTCTTAGTGGACCTACCAAATCGAACAAAACACTGTTGACGCAACAACATTACTGGAATGAGAATAACTCTATTGATAATCTGCATAGGTGCCTTTCCCATCAAGTGGAGGAGCTTATTATATGATAAGCGGCAATTCTAATATGATTTGAACTCCAAAGTGAGTCCTAACGGAGAATATAAACTAATTGGCTTATTCCAGGACATCTAAACCTGAAATAGAAATATAAGAAAAGATTATTCTGCCTGCTGGGCAGAATTTATTGGTTCAATTAAACTAATTGATTCATTATTGTTACCCAGGGTCGTGGTTCTACTTCATTGCCAGCTAGTCGTTTGTAGTCTCCCACCCCCACCCCTTTTTGTTTTTCTCCTCTCTGAGTATATTCTCTCTTCCCCTGTGGTTTTGGTGGCAAAAAAAAAAAAAAAAAAAAAAAAAAAAAAAAACTACTTACTCACCTACTTTTGTACCTAACCTAGACACTGGACTTTTGGACCACATGTATACTGAAAAAAGGGTCCATCGCCCGTATCTTTCAACCCTAGCTTGATTTTAAAGGGAAATGGTTAAATTGGGTGCTGGATCTGCGTTGCAGAAGTTATGTATGTCTCTGCTGGCAGTTATCTAGTTATTGGGAGTTACAATAACTACATTGTAGTAAAATTATTGTAGTAAAGTAGTGGTGGTTTTTTAATCATGGGTGGCACTTAGATTTATCCATTGCTGTATCACTGACTTATATGGTTTACCTCAAAGATAAGAGGCATGAATGATACTGCCTAGGTTCTCTTTCAAGAGATGACGGTTGAGGCCTCCTAGTTACGCATTTCTGGTCAAGTTGTTTCTTACCTCTATCTTCATTAGGTAGACAAGGACAATGGTGCATGCACCCATGTTTGATATTTCATTGATATGTCGAAATCTCTAGAATTGATGGAACGCTGAATCAAGCCTCTTAACCTATGCCAGTTGGCCAAATCTAGTAACCATACACTGGATAAAACTTGGTTAGACACATAAAAGACCACTATGCTTCCATAGTTCTCCAACATGGGCTCTATATAGCCGTTTCTAGGCGGCCCTATGGTGCAAGGCCTCTTGGGAGGAGGAGGAGGCCAGGAGTAACAGAGTTGTAGGTAGGTGAAGAGCACATGAGAAGAAAGAAAGAAAGGGTAAATAGTACATTATTATCTAAACAAAATAAATTCGTAAACATCCTATTGGACTCAAGACTCAAACTAAACCAATTTATTCTCATCCAGATACCCATTGGGGTTTGGGTTGCTCCAAGGCAGTATACCTTCATCAATTCCCGTGTTGAAACTTGTCCACAAGTTCTGAAGAATGTGACAAATAAAAGCTTGGGAATGGGGGGTTTAGGTTCAATGCATAAAAATTGAAGAAAACCCATCATATGAGGCTTTGAAAGTTCACCCATGGCTGCAAAATCATGAGGAAGAAAGAATTCATGATATGGAATAGCATTCACGACACTAGATTCCATGGTTACTTAATCCATGATCTTCTGGTTTTCCATTTGGGTTATTGGTTTTGGTTGTTGCTGCACCATGGGTGTTGCCTCTTTTGGCTTGTAAAAAACATCATAAACTAACCCATGAGGAATGAATGTTTGGGCATGTGGAAAGGAGCTAGGTGTCACGGCCTTAGTTCTTGATTAAGTCAACTGTGCCGGCACTTAACACTTACTTGCACTAAGTCAGCCTAAAACCCAATTAGTGAGAGTAGAATAAACCTTGGAGCTTCAAAGAGTACCTTGAGAGAACTTGTATTGCTTACTTACTTGATGCCTTGTACAAATGAATCCCTCTCCTATTTATAGGTGAGGTAAGATACAATGAACGGTTAGATTATGTACAAGTGTCTACAATCTAACGGTTAGGAGTATTCTAGTAGCTCTAGACATTTCTAGTGGCATAGTTGGTGGGATTCTTCTAGAATCTCCCTCCTTTCTAGAGTGTGGGTTAAGTGTAGGGCATAGTTGGTGGGATTCTTCTAGAATCTCCCTCCTTTCTAGAGTGTGGGTTAAGTGTAGGGCATAGTTGGTGGGATTATTCTAGAATCTCCTATATAGTTGGTTCTCCTTTAGGGTTTGAAGAACCAACCTTAGATGTTGTGCATGTTCCTAGGTCATAAGGTAGGGGACGGAACGTTGAGAATGGACGGGAGCAAGGTGAAAGCAATTTGGGAATGGGAGGCACCTACTAAGGTTGGCGAGTTGAGGTCTTTTCTAGGCCTTATAAACTACTAGCGGAGGTTCATTACGGGATACTCCAAGAGGGCAACTCCACTCACAGATCTACTAAAGAAGAACAAGGCGTGGGAGTGGTCCGATGCTTGTCAAGACGACTTTGATGGTTTAAAGAAGGCGATGATGGAAGAACCGATGCTTGCCTTGCCGGACTATGGCAAACTGTTCGAGGTACATATAGATGCGTCTGACTTTGCAATTGGAAGGGTGTTAATGCAAGAAAGACACCCTATTGCATATGAGAGTCGCAAGCTCAACGAGATGGAGTGGCGCTATACGGTGCACGAGAAGGAGATGACCATTGTGGTGCATTGCCTAAGGACATGGCAACACTACATGTTGGGATCGAGGTTCGTGGTAAAGACGGATAATGTGGCTACGAGTTACTTCCAAACCCAAAAGAAGTTGAGCATAAGCAAGCTAGGTGGCAAGATTTCCTAGCGGAATTTGACTTCACCTTTGAGTATAAACCCGAGAAAGCAAACGAGGTGGCCGACGCGCTAAGTCGAAAGGCGGAGTTGGCATCTCTTAGCCAACCGGAAGGAGAATTGTTGAGCCTTATCAAGGGAGGGTATGAGCATGACCCAATGGCTAAGGGCTTGCTCACCCTAGCCAAGGAAGGCAAAACAAGGCGGTTTTGGGAAGAGGATGGTGTTCTCTATGCCAAGAAGAAGAGGATCTTTGTTCCTAAGTGGAACAACCTAAGGAAGAACCTTATCCGTGAATGCCACGACACCAAGTGGGCTGGTCATCTAGGGCAAAGACGCACTCAGATGAGGGATGATGTTGAGGCTTATGTAAGGACTTGTCTTGTGTGCCAAGAAGACAAGTTGTAACAACATCCACCACGGGGTTTGTTGGAACCATTGCCTACACCAAGTCGTGCTTGGGAGAGTGTCTCTATGGACTTCATCAGTGCTCTTCCTAAGTCCGAAGGATGTGGGTCAATCATGGTGGTGGTAGATCGGCTATCCAAATGTGGCATGTTTGTGGCAACGCCAAGGGATTGCACAGCGGAAGAAGCAGCTAGGCTATTCCTAAAGAAAGTGGTCAAGTATTGGGGGTGCCATAATCAATCATCAGCGATCGTGACCCTTGCTTCACGGGGAGGTTTTGGGTGGAATTGTTCAAGTTGATGGGCACATCATTGCAGTACTCAACAAGCTTCCATTCCTAAACGGATGGACATACTGAACGTGTCAACAATTTACTTGAGCTATACTTGAGGCACTTGGTGAGTGCCAACCAGCAAGATTGGGCCAAGTTGCTTGATGTGGCTCAGTTTTCATACAATCTCCAAAGAAGCGATGACACCAACCAAAGCCCATTTGAGATTGCCACGGGGCAACAACCGTTAACGCCACACACTATAGTGATGGGTTATACGGGAAAGAGCCCCTCAGCTTACAAGTTCGCCAAGGAGTGGCGAGAAAGGTTGGATGTGGCTAAGTCATACTTAGACAAAGAAGATGAAGAAGTGGGCCGACAAAGATAGATGACCCGCAAACTTCGAAACAGGGGACATGGTCATGGTGAAGTTACTACCCCAACAATTCAAGTCCTTGCAAAAGGTGCACAAAGGATTGGTCCATCGGTACGAAGGCCCGTTCAAAATCGTGAAGAAGGTGGGTAAGGTTTCCTACCAACTAGACCTCCCACCAAAGCTCAAGATCCATCATGTCTTCCATGCAAGTATGTTGAAGTCTTACCAAGGAGATGCGGAGGATCCTAGTTGTGGGACTTCTACAAGGGCACCTACAAGCATAACAACATCCTATGACAAGGAGGCAGAGTATATAATGGCGGACCGAGTAATACGCAAACGCGGGGTGCCTCCAAGTCTAGAGTATTTGGTGAAATGGAAGGGATTGCCCAAGAGCGAAGCAAGTTGGGAAGCGGAAAATGCATTGTGGCAGTTCCAAGAACATATAAGGAGGTTCCATGGTGAAAACACGACGAGGACGTTGACGAAATAGTGGGGGAGAATGACACGACCCAACTTATCATAAGCCCAATGGTGCTATGTGGATGGGCTACATATGACCTAGCCTAATCAAGAAAGGATACTAATGGGGTACACTTAGCCCACATTCTAGAAAGGAGGGAGATTCTAGAAGAATCCCACCAACTATGCCCTACACTTAACCCACATTCTAGAAAGGAGGGAGATTCTAGAAGAATCCCACCAACTATGCCACTAGAAATGTCTAAAGCTACTAGAATACTTCTAACCGTTAGATTGTAGACACTTGTACATAATCTAACCATTCATTGTATCTTACCTCACCTATAAATAGGAGAGGGATTTATTTGTACAAGGCACCAAGTAAGTAAGCAATACAAGTTCTCTCAAGGTTCTCTTTGAAGTTCCAAGCTTTCTTCTACTCTCTCTAGTTGGGTTTTAGGTTGACTTAGTGCAAGTATGCGTTAAGCGTGATGCCCCGCATCTTTTTATATTGTTATTTTATTATTGTGTGTGACTGGTGTCGTCTTTAAGATTATTAAAGGATCCTGATGGTTGGTTTGATGGTTTAATCAAATGATTCGAGTGTAGTTAAAGAACAACTTAAATAAGGCTAGATGCCAATTGACATTTGGTCGAGGTCAAACATCACTTGTGGGTCCCACAACAGTAGAACTAGATTGAATTGAAACGAGGAAATGATCAACATGATTTTCTGAACTCAGAGGTACTAATATTAGCACCTCAGAGCGGGCCTTGCGTAAGATAATAGAGCGGGCCCATGAACCCATAGAAGCCCACTAAATATATATATGCATATACATAATATATTTTATACAATATGTATGTTATATATATATATATATTAAATTATATATCGTACATATTGCATATGCTAAATCAACCGTAAGGGATAAAAAGGAGAGAGAGAAGGAGGGAATGACACCTCCCAGTCTCTCTCACCTGACGTGGTAGATTTTTAGGAAATGAGAAGGAGGAGGTGTTCAAAGTGAGATTTAAGATGAAAAACATACTTTTCTTATTACCTATGTGCGTGGGACATAAGGGAAGTGAGAGAAGGAGATGAAAAGAGAGAGAGAGAAAGCAGAGCATGCGTGTAGTGGAGTTGAGGAGTTAAAAGGTAAGAGAAAGAATTTCAGATTTCAGAAATATAAGTGCATATGCTGCAGCATAGTTAAGGAAGAGAGAGAGCATAGAAAAAGAAAGAGAAAGAGAACGTGAGAAAGAGAAGAGAAACAGAAGAAGAAGCCATTAAAAGAGAAGATTAAGAAGAGAAGAGAGAGAACGAGTGGAGAGAGGAGTGGAGACAGAAGAAGATAGAAACAGAAGAAGAGGAATTAAAAGAGAAGCCATTAAAGGCCTTAGAGGAGAGAGAAGGAGTGGGCAATAGAGGAGAGAGAGGAAGAAGTGGAAAGAGAGAAGAGAAAGGCAAGAGAGGAGATAGGAGAGAGAAAGAGAAGAGAGAAAGAAAAGAGGAGAGAGAAAAAGGGGGAAAATCTCCCGTTGGTTCCCACATATTCGAAATAGCTAGTAATTATTCGAGGTACAGGAGGGAGAGCGGATTTTAACGGAACCAGGGTCAAAACACACGTATGGAACAGGGACAGGTAAGTGATATTGACTAGCCTATGTATGTTAAGTGGGTGATTCCCTTTAGGCTTTAGTAGACATGTAACATTCACATGATGACATGAAATCTATTTTATTTATTCGTTGATGCAAATTATGGAAAGTGCATGATATATGTCTTTGAGTATTAAACAAAAACGCATGGGATTGGATGATAGCTTAATGACTTGATTGAACTGCTTGAATTAGAATGCTGATAGTATTCTTGAATTGTTAATCATGAATTTGAAATGATGCTCATGCTTGTTAAATGTAGAATTATCATGCTCTCATATTTAAATGATTGAATTGCATGAATTGTGTTCAGATGAGACTGAATGATGATTGAAATGAAAAAGATACATTGAGATAGATAGATCATGGTAACGCAATGCTGAATTGAATATGAAAAGAGTAAAAGAAAAAGAAATGAAGTGTAATGGCTTCTGTAAGTCTTGGTGCTTAATGTACCCAAATGGGAGGGCATGAAGCAAGATTGAAAAGTGAAAAGATTGAGTCTGTGCTGATGGCAACCCACGAGGTATACAAGGCCTTGTGCCTAGAAGCCACTTCGGTGGTGAAGGGATAGAAGCCACTTCGGTGGTGAAGAGAAATGTATATCCTCTGGATTTGCCTAGGCTCAAGACTATAATGTCAGATAATAGAAATGAAAATAAATGAAAGGAAAATTGAAATGCATAATGTTATATGACTTTGATGTGATAATTGATGCATGATGAATTGCCTGACTTACTTACATGGTTGTCTATATTGCTTACTGGGCCGCAAAGTTCACTATTGAAAATGCTGACAGGTCCTCAGATACGTGATAAGGGCAAGGGTGCTGCCACCTGACAGTACCTTTAAAGTTGAAGATGGAAACTTTTTTCTTTTTGTTACAACTGATGTTGGTTTAACTGAACTGTGAATGTATATATTTCTTTGAGATCGTATGTACTTTACTAGACACTGTTGAAAGGTCAAACGTAAACATAATAGGGCTTTAGACTGTGTACATATGTTTATGAGTCAAACTATCAAACAGGTTATCTACTTTGCCCTTGAGAATATTTAGTTTAGCATTTTGTCTTAGTAGTTATAAACATGTTGTTAAAGAGAGGAACTGTCACGTGCCCTAGTTGAATGTCCATAATGTGGGCCCCACCAAGCCTGTGAAAACTGGGGTCGTGACACTAAGTGCCGGCGCGGTTGACTTAGTCAAGAACTAAGGCCGTGACATAGGGTACACAAGTCTCCATCACGATTAATGATGCTTTTTTGTTCTTCAAGTCCTTCAAATGATTCAGTGAATTCAAAATCTTCAGAGTGACTAATTCTTCTTTAATGGCATTTCTATCAGAGACCATGAAGACAGAATTGTTGCCTTGCCCTTGATCAATAAATATAATAGCAAGCTTTCCATATGGCAATTGAACTCTGAACTTGAACAGAAAAGAATCAATGCCAATATTTGTGGATGTCGATCTCATGTTGCTGATTCTTTCATTTTATGAAACTTGGGGGACGAGTTTTTCTCAACACTGAGAGGGTTGATGCAGTTTCAGATCAGTTCAATCTGTTCTGTTCTAACGCCAAAAGAACCAGTCCAGTGAGGTTCAGTCTAACAAGAGTTAGACATAAAAAGTAATTTATTTCAGTTCTAATTTTAGTCTCTTGTTTGCTTTCTTTCTTCTTATTTATTTAAAAATTTTTTTCCTATGTAAGAGTGGGACTTTGGTTAGGATTTATTTTATTTTATTTTTTATTTTTTTGGGATTTTGATGTTAACTAGTGTTTGCATTTTATTCCTTTAAATAGATTTTATTAGGATAGTTTTCAGGTTGAACAGAATAAAGAGTTTTGTGGGTTATTGAGAGATCCCTTCCCCCTATTCTACTTCCCCTTTCTTCCCCTCCCTATCCCTCTAAGTCTTCCTCCATTACAGTCCACCATTGTAGCCCTATATTCTGCCTGCGTCAGCCATCCTACTTTTTGTTAATCATAACTGTCTTGTTACACTTAAAAGTTGGGAGAGCATACAGTAATGTCAAGAGTAGCAGTACAAATGCATGGACATACATGGGATATTTATTTGATTGAAATCGACTGAAATATGATCTTGACCATGTCGTCTCCAGCTGACAGTCAGAATTGATATATTATCTTGTTACTTTTGGAAGATTAACAAAAATTTCTAATAATTAAAATCACTTTTTTTTTCTTCTTTTCATTACGACAATTTAGTAATCTTAATCGTCCTCAACTTTTCATACAGCTGGAGCTTTCACAGGAGCTGTCACCGGTGCATTAGCAGGTCGAGCATCAGATGGTGGTGTCCTACGTGGAGCTGGACTAGGAGCTGTTGCTGGGGCCATCCTCTCAGTGGAGGTTTTGGAAGCTTCCCGTGCTTACTGGTGTTCTGAGCAGTCTGTCTCTCGGAGCTCATCATCTATGGTCAGTAAATATGTTCTCTTCCTGGCCTTATCCTACTCTCATGACTGTGTGTGACTTACTACAGTTTTAAAACCATTGAATACATCTGCTTCATGCTTTTGTAAATGCTCATGAAAACCTAATTTTTTATCATTGGCTTAATTCTCACATTTGATTCATTTACCCTACAGGCAGATTTTGTTGAGGAACTTCTCCATGGGAGATTTGTACAGGAACAATTTGCTCCCGCAATGTACACAGCCTACCGTTGGCAGGTTTTGTTTCTCACTTCAGTTGGGGTTATGCTTATATTCCTGCGCAACATACATCAAGTTAAAAGGATAAATATGTGTGAATGTATGACCTAGTTGATTTGTATGATTGCTGTTGGACTTCTTTTTCATAGAGAAAAAATTGTGTTCTACTGCGTGAAGACGTGTGAAAATAACACACGTGCTAACTTTTCACATAGTGCCCAAAAATAAAATATTATTTTGTTGATCTTTCAAGGAACTGAAAAAAAATTGAAAACTGAACTCGATAACAGAAAATTAAGGCCTTTAATCATAAATCAGATTCTAGGAATAATCAGTTATCTAATGTGAATAACAGATTAGATGTGGGGCTATTGGAAATCAATGTCAGAAAGTTAATGGGTTAGAACTGTGAGAACGACTAACAAGATCTATTCATTAACAGAAGTACAGAACCAGAACAGTGTTCTAAACTTGGATTTAGGAATCAGAACAAAAAAAACAGGGTTTCGGAAAAGTTTGACTTGGACTTGTAAAGCTAGAATTCACACGGGAAAAAACTAAAAAAGGAAAGATTTGTAGCTGACCTAATTTAATGAGGAAGAAGAGAAGTAGAAAAAATGATTTGAATCTCAAATCTCACTTGATGCAGATAAGTCACCTATAAGGCTTATTTAATTGGAAATAAAACATTCTGTAGGTGTTGGGACTTTGATCCCATTGGGTGTTCTTTTGTAATGGTCCACTTTGCATAAAATATGGGTAGAAAGTAAGAAATAGGGATTTACTTCATTAGTTTAGTAAGAGATTTAGTTTTGAGTCGGTTTTATTTTAGATTGTTAGTCAAGGATTGAATCAGGGGATTCCTATTTTGCGTTCAGGTCTGTTTTTGAATCTTTTGTACAAGTTTGTAATAGGTTATAGCCTTGTATAAGTTTATGAATTTCATTAATGAGATGGATAAAAACAAACATAGTTTTGTGTTTTGCTCTGTTGCCAGAGCAAATAGTGTTAACCATTTCCAGGGTTTTTAGTTGTAAAAAACTACCACTTCTATGTTTTATCTACATGAAGAAGCTATATTAGGTAATGTGTATAGCATTTTGAAAAGGTTAAAAAAACTGATTTCAAAGGTTTCTGATAGCGTCTCATGCTTTTGGCACATGGACCAATAATTTGATCATACCGACCATTGTATATATGGAGATTTCCTTTGATAGGGCACCTGTCACATTTAGTGGCCTATCTCAGAAACTGAACTGAATATTTCACTTGCATTGTCAAATTTACTGGCCTATCTTAGTACTTAAACCAAATGGCTCAACATGTGTTGGGTCTTCCCCTTCTGTGTCCATTGGCCCCTATTCTTCATACCTGATGAAGTCATAGTTACTCTCAAAACATTCTATTGACTCGTGAAGCAAGTTAGGCTGAAAAATAATGATGATTTGGTTAATATTTCCACATGAATGAGTGTGGAGTGAGCTATGTATGAGGTAGGCCAGATGGTAGGCTACAATTGATGTATAGATGCCAGTGCCTGACAACTCCCCGCTAGCCCCCCCCCCTCCCTCTTTGACCCAAAATAAAAAGTGTACTCGTGTGTAGCTTAGCAGACTTTTAGCCCAGAATATGTTCTAGTTCTCATTAACACAGCTCTGCATTAGGAATCCATGACCTTCAAAGTCTTTGACAAACTGTCTTGCAGAATTTTAAGAGGGGCTTTGCTCTATTTTATCGACTTGTTAAATGTAGAAACAGGAACATTGTAATGCAGAGCATCTCCTGGTGTAAATTGCTGTGCTTGTTACAGAATTATTGTCCTCATTTTGTGTCCCTGAACAATCCATTATGGCATGCATAAAAGGCTTCATTCTTGTTGTGGGTCTGTTTTGTTTTACTGTACTTTTATCATTCTTTTTGTTTCTGTTCTTGAGATTTTTGTGAGAAGCAGAAAAAAAGAAAAAGAATAGGGGGTGTAATGGTGGTTGCAGTTGTTTGATGCTTGTGTATTAGCAACTAGATGGTTAGTCGTGACATCTGAATGGATCGTTAATCTGAGCAGGTGAGAGTTGCTAACATCAGTTATGATGAGATATATGATATATATGGCGAAGTGCCCTCCATAGGGTTGTCAGGGGAATCAATAGAGAAACTGCCATGGCATATAATCACAGATGAAGAGAAGGCCAAGTATGGTGACACCTGCAGCTGTACAATATGTTTGCAGGTACATATATTTCAAAATAGACAACAGAATTGAATTACATCTTAAGGATATATTTGAATTTCTGCTTTGTTACATTTTTTGCTACTTTACTGGCTTATTGGCAGGATATTGAAGTAGGGGAATCTGTTAGGAGCTTGCCACAGTGCCACCACACGTTTCACTTGTCATGTGTAGACAAGTGGCTTCTTGGACATGGTTCATGCCCAATTTGCAGACAGGATGTATTGTAATCTCTAATTGTATGTATAGCTAGGGTCATTAGTGTTGGTCCTCATACCAGTCATGCATTGCTGTTCTAGTATATACGTTTCATCTTTTGCTGTATACTGGTCTAGTATATGTTTGTATAGTATTTATAGGAAAGAGTCCTTGTAATGCCATTATGGAGGGGAGATGAGCTTCTCAAATCAATGGTGGCATGAACAACGGTATCACCCAGACGATCGAAGCAGGAGGAAGATAGCAATAAAGAATCCCATGTAAGAGGGAATTGGCACTCTAGCATCATGGCGACGACCCTTGTTTGTATTGGTGTCCTGTAACATAGAGCAGATCCATAGCTGTTTGGCCTCCCATCAACAAGGTTTGTACCTCCACTGTAATGTATTGCCTCTTTTAAGCTACTAAGACACTTCTCCATTTTCTTTAATGCAAGAAAGCGATTGATCTATTACATTTCTTGAATGTTAGCATCTCCCGATTAATTAGTTAATTATTATTGTTATTATATATTTTTTTATCCCCTTAGCTTTCTCATGAATTTTCCAATGCTTCGTGGGAGATGCTTACATTTTGTTTTAGGACTACAAGAAGCAAACCATCAAGTGCAGCAAAAGAAATTCTAGTTTTACTCGTCTCTGTTTGGTTATGTGAATCCAAAATTTTGAAATCTTTGATTCAGAAATGGGAGATCTATACCTGTTTTGTTATGTGAATCATGGATTCATGAAATTTAGGGAGTTATATTTTTATACTAAAATCGTAAATCTGTAGATATGGGTATTAGGTGAAATTCATAAATTTGCCGTTTATTATAAAAGTGTTAAACATTAGAATCATGATTCATAGATATTTTTTCAAGGTGAATCTAGAGATTTCATTCCAAAAATTAAGGTAACAAAATAATTAATTTTATGAATCATTACATTTGAAATTTGATTCATATCCATCTATTTGCAACTCAAATTTAGAAAAGAGAACGAAAAACTTCTAGAAGGGACAAAGGTAGGTACTTGCTGAAATTCCTATTTCACCTGACAAATTTATTTCAGTTGTAATGACTCATTGAGTCTCATGATGGATTGTCATGTGAGGCTACAGCAGTGGTAATGGAGTTGAGGCAAACCGAAACTTTTGGCAACTCGCATTTGTGATCGATTCATCTTTGCCTTCTTCCACCTTTTACAGCCACTCTTCTTTATTCATTTTAACATTCTCATGATTTCTGATATTACATAAATATTTTTTTTGTTTTCCTCTCCTTTTCCATTTTCTTTCTTTAAGATGTGGAATAATATTGAAATTGAATAAATTAAAATTGACTAAGACTAAATGTGTTAATAATAGGAGATTTGATTGATAAATTAGTACCCAGGAGATGATCATGGAAATTTTTCAAAATTTTACCTCCATTTTGCTGGTGGTCTTCTTCCACCGCCATTTTCCCGAGGGAGGGGGGTCAAGAATCTCATTGCCATAATCAAAGAAGTAACAGTCCAACATTAATTTCTTACCTCCCTGCTCATTATCTATGAATTTGAAAATTATATTTTATACCAAGGTTAATTAAAGAAACACCTGGGAGAGGTCGTTTTTACTTGTCTTAAATGGAAGAAATCACTATTACCAAAAAAAAAAAAAAATGGAAGAAATCACTTAAATACCATACAAGGAGAGATGCATGAGATCAAATGTGGTTCCTAAGGTTCCTAAAAAGATAGAGAGCTGGTATCAACAGGTCCCAGTGTTCTCTAGTTTTGATGTGGCTATCTACACGATCCTGGGGTCATATACCCTTTATTGGGGCATTGCATTCTCGGTCTTGTAGGAGATACCCCATGAGTTGAGAGATTGTTTTACGACGTGTTATTTTTTCCATGAGGTTAGAGAGACAAATATTTCTTAACTGGCTTTCTTATTTTCGGGTATAAATTTTTATTTATTAGTGGAGGTGGTGATCTACTCGTCCTAATCTCACCTGCAAGTGATTTGGTAACATTTAGTCTCAAGTTCAAATCCTCTCTGCTCTGTTGTTTCTCATGATTTGACAATTGTATGTTTTTCGACCTGGGCGTGTGTTCCTTACTGGTTTCCATAGATTATACTAGGCCTCTAGTAGGCTACGCTAACTGAGCCCGTAATTGTTAGTTCACAAAGTCAACACTTGCATAGGTTGAACTTGAGAATTTGAATATTATCTAGTGGGGGCACAAAGGTGCCACTACTGCATCCCTTTTGATTAAAAAAAAAAAAAAAAAGAAAATTTCAACGGATCTGCATGGTTTGCCAAATCGACTTACTACTTCATTGGGAGGAACCCGTCGGTTCCACGAGTTGTAATTATTCCCTCTTTTTCTAATTTAATATAAATATATTTTTTCTCAAAAAACGAAAAAGAAGAAATTAATTGAAAAAAACCACGATTGCTCATTTTTACGATTCAGCAATCAAAATAATATTTCTATAAAAGTTCCTTTAAAAAAAAAAAAAAAAAAAACTACTACTAAACACGTTCCGTTTCTTCTACAATTTCTTTTATTCCTTAGTTTAAGATTCCTAAATCTAACGAATAGAAAAGTTTTGACCAAATATTGTAGAAAACATGGTCAAATAAAAATTAAAATAAATTTGGCACTACTTAATTGCAATTAGTCCATAATGACCCGCATTTCTTTTTGAAGAAGTCATAGATTCGATAATTCAAATGATATATGTAATAGTTCCCACTTTACTATCGAAGGGTAGCTTAGTTGGTAATGCTAACAACTCTTATTAAAGAGGTTTCGGGTTTGAATCTCTCTTTGGTATACATATAGTCTCACTCCCTCAATTATAAAACTACAAAAAAAAAAATTAAAATAAAATCTAGAAATTTTGCAATGCATGGTGGGTCAATTTATTATTATTTTTTCATATTCATTCATTAACAATTAAAAATTACGCTCTTTATTTACATGCTATTAATAGAAGCCAAGTCTTTGGAAAATGCTTGCGAGCTGCGTTGCTCCGAGCAATCCACAACACGGATGCAAAGTTGAATTTTCACTTAATCTGGACCATTAATGTTAATGGTCTAGATTAAGCAATGAATATTCAACGGCCTAAAAGTGGACTGTTTGAAACAGTGCTACTCGCAAGCAAGATCAAAGTCTTTAACTAAACAAAAAAAAAAGAAACAGAAGTCAAAATTATTCTAGAACAGCTACAATTTGACATATCCATTATTTTTTTTGGGTAAATGACATACCATTATCTAATCAACCGAATCAATCAAGACAAGAAAACTAGAATCAAACCAAATAAATAAATTAGGGTTGACAAAACATTGTTAGAATGAAATCAAGTTTTTTTTTTATCCCAAAAGAAAAAAAAATATATTAGATCATGTTTTGAACTATGGTTCACCATGGGGTTGGATTTTTCTTTTGGCGAAAACTTTTAGTAGAGTGCTGATAGCTTTTTATGTAGAGGCAATAAGTTAAGGGAAGCCATGGACTTTAAATTTGTCCTTCCATACATTAATGATTTGATGATTACCAAACAAATGTTTGTATAATAAATGATTCCCATCACAATAACAGAAAAATCTCACCTATATAAAAAGTTATATATCCCTTAATTCTCCATTTCTGTTAGAACAATTGATTGGTTAGAGAAATAAATAATGTTAGTTGTATTATTCTATATTTTATATGATATAAAATAAAAAATAGAAGAACAAAAAATAGAAATATCTCATTTTTTTGATAAAAAAATCTCATGTAAGATGAAAAAGATAAAATTGAAAACTATATTTACTAAAAAAAAGTCAGAAAAGGAAAATCTCAAAACTATGAAATTATTTAATTACGATTTAACGGAATTTTTTAATACAGTATAACAATGTACAAATTTAAGGGACATTTTAAGAGAATCATTGCTAATTTGAGAGAGTTTTACTTTTAGATATATGTGTTCTTCGTCAATTATTATTACTATTATTTTTTCGGATGAGAAAGAGTCAAATTATGTTGGTTGTTAGTGTGGCTGATTTTTTTTTCCTTCATTTTTTCTAATAATTATGCTCCAGATAGAAATGTTTTGGTGGGTTGCATGACTGACTACAAAACTAAGAAAGCGACGAAATTGAATTGGAAGATATTAAATACTTCATTTGGAATACTCGTTCACACGTTAAACATGATTGCTAGGTTTTGTTAATACCATATGACCCGTAACGATCCCCTCAAATCTCTGTTTTCTCTCACATTTCCGTGATTCTTGAACTTTGAAGGGTAATCACTTTTTTAATCTTCTGTGAGTTTGAGGTAGACACTTATTATTAGACCATTCTGGCATCGTTTCACTTTCAATGAAATAAATCTCATTTATAACGATCACAAAGCTTTCCTTATCGATATCGAGTGTGATCGAGTAACCAACTAACGAAAAAAAAAACAAATCAAACAAACGATTCGTAGTGATTTACAGGTTTCTCTGTTTTTCTCCGGTGAGTTCATTTAATATCATCTTCTTTTTTGTGTCGGTGAATCAGAATTATTGGTTGGCACACACCACCTCTCTTGCTTAATTATTAGGTATCTTGTGTCTTTCCGGATTAATTTCTCTTTCTATAAACTGGGTTTGTTTCTTCATTTGCAGGAGGGCAACGAACAATTCGGAGTTGCAGGTGTTTCTAGGGTTTTGCTGTGGAGATTAATTTGCCATTGGCGTTGGGGTGTGGGAGGTGACCACATTGGTGTAACTCGATGTTTTTGATTTTGTGGAGATCATTTCGTTATGTTTGGTTTGGATCGGATCAGTGTAATTGGTGTTATGATTCTTGAGAGTAATGGTCGGATGAAGTGGCTGGGTGGGTTGTGCAAGAAATATGGATGTTAGATCGGAGGGTTTGCCTTCAAGATGCGATAAGCTTCCAACCCCAGTTATTCCCAAGACTCGTCTGCAAGTATGGTTTATTCGAATTTGTTCCAGCATTTTGCTGTGGACATGTCTTGTTCAGTTGGTTGCCGTTGGAGAACTCTGGCATCCAAAGTTGTTAACTGGCTTGTCAAACCACCTATCCAGGTTCACCAACTCAGACCGTAGAGAAGAGCTTCCTTCAGTTTCCGCTCCAATAATTCACCAGCAGCTTCAGCGTCCAGGTGAAAGTGCTTCAATTTCCCCTCGGCGTCGTGCTCCCACAGAGTCCGCTGCTTTGCCCCGACATTATCCACCTGCAAGTCAGTTCTTTCTTTCTCTGTATCTTTACTCTTTAGGGAAGCTTTTTATTTGTTTTTATGTCATAATTTTTTTTTTGAAATCCGTAGAATTTAGTTTCTGCAAATGCTGGTAATCCTTGTAAAGAATGGATGGATTTCCCCCCTAAATGTTGGGTTTCAATTTTATGCATTGAGTACTTAATTGGCATTTCCAAATGTTGGAAATCTAGGGTATCATTATTACCCTTGGGTGATTTTATTTCTGAAATGTATATTTCTTTAAACCCACGACTAATCTACTGCACCACTTTTGCGCAATAGTTGAATTCCTGAGCGATGCAGTAGGATAACAATCTACTACAGCAGAACATAAACCTGGGTTTCTTGTCTTCATGGTCGAGCTATTAATACCCTGAGTAGTGCTTTTAGGTGGGTTTGATGGTTGATTGAGTCCAGAACTCTTGCATTCTTATGACTTGCCACCCTGATGTCTATGAAAACACTCCTCTCTCTCTCCCCCTGTTGCCAAAACTGGAGACCGTGTGGAAAGTCGTATAGTTTATTCTTCGTAAGTGTAGCCTTCAATACTACTTGCCATATTTCTAACCAGTTAGCTTATTAATGTCCCAGTGATATGCAGGTTTTAGGGGTGTAATCAGCCTTTGCCAAAATGTTGACCTTTCAGCCTCGGTGGTTTATTAATAAGCCATCTTTTTGGGTTGCACTGATAGAAGTGTAACTATAAAGAGAAAGACTCTCTCTATTAGTTGCTTTGAGAATAGAATCTGTGGTTTGACCAATGAATTACGTGGGAAAATGGACCTTCTTTCTTTGGCAAGCATTTTTTTTATAAGTAACGATTCAATTCAGTTTGGTTTTGAAAAACTTTCCGGTTGTGGATTAGTTTGCTCCGTGCCGTTGGCAGCCTAAAATCAAAGGCACAGGTTGATCTCTCTGGTTGAGGCTGCATTCATTTATTCAACTTGACACTTGGATATTTGAATAAATTTATTTCAATAAGAAAGTGTGCATTTATTGTGCTGATGATATGAGTGATTGTTAAGATACTAGTTACTGCATTATTGGATATGCCAATACATATGATTATACAAGCGTTTTAGGTAGATACTACATTTTTGGGTGCGGCCTATTAAGAAAATGTTCCCTGGTATCATGCCATCAATGGCAGGTTCCAGTGATCAGCTGTTAACACTTGCTTGATGTGTTACTCTCTGGTGAAAGGAGATGTTTCTATATTAAGTCAGGTTACTTGTATGCTTAGTAAGAGTATCTCTATGGGAATGCACCATCCTGGTCGGGAATTATTATAACTAGTTCCATACCACCTTCCCTACCAGTTGTGCCCAAGTCTTCAACTCATCTTTTCATTCAGTTACCATGTAGCCCTAAAAATGGTTTGGCTCAGTCATATATGCTAATTAGGATAAATGCTTACACTGGGGGAGGTTTCATTCCACTGGATTGAAGAAGCATAAAAATGTAAGCCAGAAATTACTACCTAATAAGAACGTACAAAATTAAAATTCCAAATGGATCGTAAATGTTTTTGAGTTTTCTTATAGTTTTGAGTTAGTACCGAAGAGTTTTATGGGATCTGAGTGAGCTGGGGCCCGAATCAAGGCTGAAAGTTCTGATAGTTCATATCTCAACTCACAACTCATTCATCATGTACTAAAATTTGGAAATTCATTCGACCTTGTTTTGCATGCGAACAAATTGAGATAATTGTGTTGCTGGAGTTTGCAAGGATGGATCTTTTAATCTTACAGACATAGCTCGTATCTTGATAACAGGTTTTGTAGAAGGATATTTTGTGAACTTTTTCTTCAGTTTTCATAGCTTAAATGTTGATATGCAACTTTTAAGGTGCAACAGGCATATGACTTAATCCTAACAATGAAGCACAATTTGGTGATAGATGTTCATCATAGGCTATTTTAAAGCTCTTTTCTTTTTTCCGTATAAAAAAATTAGAATGAAGCCACTTTTCTATTTGGACAATAGTTAATTCCTTAACAATGTATATTGCAGGAAACTATAGAAGCAATGGTTATCTTAAGGTGTCTTGCAATGGGGGCTTGAATCAAATGCGTGCTGCGGTTTGTATTCTTCAATTTGGTTCTTGAGCTTTTGGCCTTCCACCTATATCCTCTGGTATTGATTTTTATTTGTCATTTCAGATCTGTGACATGGTAACAGTTGCTAGGCTCTTGAACCTGACATTGGTTGTTCCAGAGCTGGACAAGACTTCTTTTTGGGCAGATCCCAGGTTTTCAATTTGCCTTCAACATCTATAGTTAAATATGTTTGTATTGTGGCTTTTGGTTGGAAAAATGAGGAGTTAACATATTTAGTTTTTATTGGCAGCAATTTCGGTGACATATTTAGTGTCTCACACTTCATTAATTCCTTGAGAGACGAAGTCAGAATCATCAGAAGGCTGCCAAAGAGGCTTGCTAGGAATGCTGCACATAAAATTTTAGAGATGCCACCAGTAAGCTGGTCAAGTGAAAAATATTACTTGGAGCAGGTTTGTGACTTTCTTTATGTTTTTTCTTTTGCACGTGTGGGGTGGGGGGAGGGGGGTTGGTGGTTTGAATAACTTCTGCACTTTCTAATTTATCCACGGGAGATGATTCCACAGATCTGTCATTGTGCCACTCAAACTTATATTTTGGTTTCTTCTTTTCTATACTGCCTTCTATTAATTAAATTGTTTAGGGGATGGAAAGGGTTCTTCTTGTCCTCATCCAAAATCTGCTAGGTTTATCAATTTGACATAGGCAAGCTTGGGTAACCAATCATAACTTTAAGCTAAAATTTTGTATAATTTAGAAGGTTTTTTGGAGCTAGGAATTTTAGACGGTGGGCCTTGGTGCAATGGTAAGGTTGCACCATTGTGACCATGTAGTCACAAGTTTTGAGTTTTGAAATAGTTGCTCTACAAAAATAGGGTAAGGTTGTGTACATTATGACCCTCTGAGACATGGCAGTGCTAGGAGCCTCGTGCACTGGTAGACCCTTATTTTCTTATAACTAGGAATTTTAGGTGAGGTTTATTGGAAAGGTTGTCTGATAAATTTGGTGGGTCTAGAAGACATTTAAATCACAAGCAGCAAATGTACATAAAGAAAAAAGGAGAAAGAATTCTATGTATTGATGGAAAATTCACTATGAACATTTGAAAAGGAATGGGATTCCCCAGTGATGATGGTATTAAAACTCTTTTTGAAGGCTATTTCAACCAGATGGAAAATTTTCACTGAAGCATTGATTTTTTTTGACATGAGTTTAGGTTGACCATGATCGGGTTGTAAAATGCCATTAGGCCCATTACGACTGAAATAACTGAAATTTTAATGAATAGTGCTTTTCTAGACTGAAATTTCTACACAAGATGACCAACCCAACCCAACCCCTCCAAAACAAAAAATGTTAACATAGCATGTTGCTTCAACCTGCCCAAGATGTCCAAATTTTCAGCGAGGTTTTGAACTTATGCCAGTGACAGCTGTAACTCAAAATTTGTGAATCCACCATGACTATTAGGTTTAGAGAATTGTTACTGGCATGAGTATTGCTGGCTGTTCTGTTACCTACACAAATCAGGTTGAATGGGAAACTTCCTTGATAAGTACACATGTTAAATCTTTCTCTTTCTTGGCATGAATATTGCTGGCTGTTCTGTTACCTACACAAATCAGGTTGAATGGGAAACTTCCTTGATAAGTACACATGTTAAATCTTTCTCTTTCAACCGTATAAGCCACTATGTTTGGGCTTTGTCCTTGTCTTCATGCATATTTGATTATTCCAACAATTTATTCAACGTCATTTGTCAAACTGCGTTTGTTGGATCTTTTCTCCAATAACTTATACTGTCTGCGCTGGGTTTCCGTGTAAAATTTTTGATGAGTTACATGACGTTATTGGATTAGATTGGAAATTGAGGAATGGTGAGATATTAATTGGGTAAGATGTTCACAAGTTCTCACTATGTTCAATGGCATGTAGCTAGAAATGCATAAATAACCATCCATATAATTATAGAGGATGAGAGGCTGTACAACTTTACTCAAGAGGGTTTCATGTGTATCAGAGGGATTTAAGGATTGACAGGACCAGTCATTTTCAGAGTTAGTTTCAGCTAGGTTAAGCCAATTGTAGCTAATTTTGGTTAAGAATCTCAAGGTTGGTCTGGCTGATCCTGATGGACCCAGATTGGGTTCTGTTTACTGATCCACATTCTCTGATCTTGTGTTGCACTTCTTTTAAATAATGTCTGTTGAGTAAATTTATGTTGTCATGCATTGATAACTTTTGGACCTTGTGGACCCCGTCCCATAGCTAAACCTTCACTATCGCCTCTGCTTGGAATCTCCTTAGATCCCCTTGCCCCTCCCTTGTCCCTTGGGCCCCCCTAGTCCAGTTCAAAGGCCACATCCCTCGCCACTCCCTCACCCTCTGGAGATCCCTCAACTTAGCCCTTCCCACACAAGCTTTTCTTATTAGTCAGCTCATCCCCGCCAATCCCAATTGTTCCCTTTGTTGGAACGGTATTGAGGACCTTGACGACCTTTTCTTCACCAGTCCCTTCTCCAGTTCCATCTGGACTTTAGCCCTTGCTTCCATTTGGCCCAGATCGAGATGGTCTTTTGGTTTTGCTTGAGATTGGAAGTGGATCCTAAGAATGTTCTCTGGCTCCACGATTTGCGATCTAGTAGGTAAGCTTGTCTTTGCTGCAACTGTCCACCACTTATGGTAGGAGTGCAACATGAAAAGATGGACTTCCAAATCCCGTTACCGTAGCTCAATTTGGAAAGCCATCTATTTTGATGTTTCTTCTATGCTTATCTCTATGCCCCCATCCATGTGTTTTTTGATTCTCCGAGGAATAGGCTAATTGCTAGTTCCTAGAGTCTCGATTCTTCTATCCAGCCATCTCCTTGACTGGCTATTCCCCCCCCCTCTCAGTCCCCTTAATTTTCTCTTTGTATCTCTCTTTATATGTGGTTTTTTAATGCATTTATTTATTCATCCAAAAAAAAAAACTTTTTTTTTGTTGCGGATGGTGCAAATAGGTGTCAGAGCTAGAAAGGCTTCCAGCTCTGTTATAGCTGGTTCCCCTTTTCAATCTGATAAACTAGTAAAAAACGTAAGAAACATAAACTGAAAATTACGAGCTATAAGCGACGATTGGGTCAACTGTCTTTTACTTTCTTTTTTGTTGTTCTTTCTGGGGATGCTCACAACTATTACCCTAGGTGATGGAAGATTTGATCCCAAGAAATGGCAACAAATCAATGCCTGTATTGGCTGTGCCACCTGGTTCCTTTGATTTGAGTTAGTTGACTTGAGTTTTGACTTGTCAAGGTTGAGTAATGAGTTAGCCAAGGGTGGAGCTAGGATTCAACATTGGGGGGGGGGGCAAATAATGAGTCCGGATCACCTCCCTGTTGGGGGAGCACTAATATTTTTTCACCACACATTGTATGGGCCCATGTCTAAATTATATTATCATGTTCAGACATGGTCCCACACATTAAAAATATAGTTAAGTCATTGATAATAATACTTTTACCCTTATAAAAATATTAGTAAATCATTTACCCCTAGAAAAGGTAAATTAAAGCATAAGGATAGCTAATGAAGGAATATCTTACAAAATACTTTCTAGTTTCAATTAATGTTCTTTTCATAAAAAAAATCTTACAAATGAATACTAAAGGGGGGAAGAAAACACATGATTTCAACAGTGGAAGGGTAGATGCAAACCAAACGAATCATGGTAGTTAGTTACTTTTCAAATTACAAATATCTATTCATAAAAAAAAGACTGAGAAAGAGAGACCATGTAAATACAAATAAAAAAGAAAATAAAAAAATCGAGAAAGAGAGAATAAAAATGGAGAAAGATAGAGAGAATACTTGATTATGGAGAAGATTTAGGAATAAACTCCTTACCTTTTGCTTTTCCAAGTCTTCCATAAGCCACGTGTGAGGGAAGAGGAGAGAGGAGATAATAAATAGGAATGGAAAGAGAGAATAAATAGGGAAAGATTTTAGGGATTATGATTCAGTTTCTCATTGGATTTAACTTTTTCTTCCTTGAAAATTGGGGTTCAATCGTATCCCTTTGGATAATTATTGAGGATGACGTTTATATCCATCATCCATACCTTCAAAAACTTTTTCCAATATTTTCTTTTTCTTTGGGGTGGGGGGGGGAGGCAGAGGCCGTGGGAGAAAAGGGGAAAACAAGGGCCAAAAAGAGTTGGGGGGGGGGGGGATGGCCCACCTATGGAGTCAGCTGATATTTAGTTGAGTTGAATTGGCTGAATTCTGAATTGTCTTGTTTGAGTTTTAGATTATGCCTTGTGTATTTGATGCACACAAAAGGATGGATATAGACTTGGCATGGTGCTGCGTTTTAATTGACGATTTCTCATTCCTCGTACAGATTCGACCGCTATTCAGAAAGTATAAAGTGATTCACTTTAATAAAACAGATGCACGTGTGGCAAATAATGGACTTCCTCTCAACTTTCAGAAGCTCAGGTGCCGTGTCAATTTCCAGGCACTAAAATTCACTCCTCAGATTGAAGCATTGGGGCACAAGTTGATTGAGATTCTTGGAGAGAGGGGAACCTTTGTGGCATTGCATCTGAGGTATGAGATGGACATGTTGGCGTTCTCAGGTTGTACTCAAGGCTGCACTGATGAAGAAGCAGAGGAGCTGAAAAGTATGAGGTTCGTCGCTGGCTTATTTTTGTTGTTTGGAATTCTTAACTCTGGATTGCATGGTATTACATGTACCATAAAGGAGAGTTTTATGTGGCGCCCATCAAATGATGGTTCAGTCATACCATATCGCAGTAGGGACAGAGTCTTCAGTGTGCAGGTCTTTTTTTTTTCTACATCCATTCTGAAGAATGCCTTTAGAAAGCTTTCTTTGGGATATCTAAGGTCTGCCAGTGTTGGCATTTTCCCTTGTTAGCACAATCATTTAGTTTTGAAATAGAAGGCATTTTCTGAAGGATTGTGGTTCCATGGTTTCTAACAAGCTATTTCAATTCATGTAATCAGGCTTGAAAAATTATTCTCATGTGTACAGTGTCCCAGCATTGGAAGTTTATCTTTCTAGAAATGTGGATAAAATACACTTTCATTCTTACTAGAATTACTAATTCAAAAGATTAAACATGGTTTAATACCCTTTTTCTTTATTCTTTTGTTTTTTTTTTTGGTGTTGCAAATCATTCACAGATATGCATATCCTTGGTGGAGAGAGAAAGAGATTGTATCTGTAGAAAGGAGATCCCAAGGTTTGTGCCCTCTTACACCTGAGGAGGCTGCTTTAGTTTTGCAAGCACTAGACATCCAGAAGGACACTCAGATTTATATTGCTTCTGGAGAGATATATGGTAGCAGACGGCGACTTGCTGCACTTAGAGCTGCTTTCCCACGGATTGTGAGTTTTTCACCACCTTGATATTTTTGGGCATTTTTCTTTTTTAAGTGTGATCTGCACCAACTCATGCACTAGGCAGATTTTGCTGACTAGTGAGGGTGATGCTTAGCTAGTTCATGAGGTTTATCCTCACCACCTTTGGGTTGATTGAGGCACACATGCATGTCTGAGCCACCATTTGATAGCGGTTTTCCTCTACCTTTCCTCTCTCAGGGATGCATTATGTCAACTTCTGAGGATCGTACTCATAAAATGTACTGCTACATTTCATCTTATATTTTTCATGAGAATTGGAACGGGGAAGTTATTAGTAGGACAACGAGAGGAATACCTTTTCTAAAGTAGATGGATTAGCTTATCAGTCCTTAGTGATAAAAATTTTAAATGGTTGGTCCTGATTCTACCTGATGCATAAATAGAGTTTTTGCTCATGCCCTACTGAAATTTAGGGTATAATGAAAATCGCCAGCATATATTAAGTGCAACTGAAGAAATTTGATTTGGTTCAATGGTGCTCTCAGGTGAAGAAGGAGATGCTGCTAGATCCAAAGGATCTGCAACAATTCCAGAACCACTCATCTCAAATGGCAGCCCTGGATTTTATGGTTTCAGTTGCTAGTGACATATTCATACCTACTTATGATGGTAACATGGCGAAACTTGTTGAAGGTCATCGCAGGTTAACGATCTGCATACTTGGTTTTGTTCGTATATTATGTTCATATTTAAGCTTATACGAGTTGTTATAATGCATGCTTTTGTGGAATGCTCTCTTTTGCAGGCATCTTGGGTTTAAGAAGAGCATCCTGCTGGATAGAAAAAATCTTGTTGGGCTGCTTGATTTGCACCAGAATGGGACAATTTCATGGGATGAGTTTGCAATTGCTGTTAAGTTAGCACATGAGAAAAGGTTAGGACAACCAGCTCACCGGAGGGTTATTTTTGACAAGCCCAAGGAGGAAGATTATTTCTATGCTAACCCACAGGAGTGTCTATGCGAGAGGACAGATTGTGATGACATGCTAATGCATAGTAACTCAAGTGTTATCCAATGAAGATTCAAGTAAATCTGTGGCCCGGCGCATTCGGGGTTTGTAAATTCTCTGATTTCTATCCAGCAAAGTGCAAGATGGGAGCCCGGAGATCCCCACTGTTTATGAAATGCCACCATTGACAACAGTGGACTGCCATCACCTTCCATGTAAGTTACAGAGGAAAAGAATGGTTAATGTTTGTTTTAGGTTGCACAAGCCTTGGTCTCTTCATTCATTCTTTTGTTAATAGGTCAATTGTTACTTTTTCTCGTTTACTTACACGGTTCAATCCTCGATTGTATTTATTCTGATTTAATTAATCTGAATGAAAATTGGAGAAACACATTCCAGATGTTATGGTATCATCCTTTTCTGGCGTTAGGGAATCCCATTGGCAAGGGCTACTAAGAATTGATGGGAAAGAACCCACGATTATAGGCTCTTGGCTTTCAAGCTTTGTTGTTAACTTACTAAAAAGATTGTGTCTTGTTATTCAGTAAGATGTTCTGCTTCTACCATGTTGGTTTGGCCCGTGAGATTTGATTACTGGTGACTATCTTTATGTATCATGCCTTAAGCCGAAAGACCTAAAGCATGTTTTTAATTTGGAATGAGTTGAAACAGTTTGTTAACGGGTTGGTAATGGCTCCAAAATCAAAGCAATCCACTAAACCAAACTCGAAATTTTGGTCATTGTCCATGTTTAGGTTAGGTGCTTCCAGCTCGAAACCAAAAAGTCAAAAGCAAAATCGGTTCTAACCGATCCATTGACACCCTTAGGTCAAGGTGTAGTGAAGAGAGAGTTTGTCCGGACCAGCTTATGCACCCCTCAACTATATCATTAGGGTTAGTTTTATATCTAGTTAAATATATGATGAAATTTCACGTCTGACTTCAAGGATATTTGAATTTTTGACTTAATGCTATGAGATGTTAATCATTATCATCTAGCCAAACCCTTGCAAGGGTTAGACTTCAAAGATTTAAATTGAATCGTTGATCTCCCGTTCTGTATCCAAGCCGATTCGAGTCAATATCGTTCCAGCGATTTCCTCCCACAAGAATTCTAAGGTTCACGCAACTCTACCGAATTCCTACAGGAAATGTAGCCGTTGATATTATTTATAATTGTGATTCTCCTGTGGGTAGCCTTTTCCCTTTTGAAACATCGGATATAACGAATTTACCCTTCTTCTCAAGTTAAAAGACCTCTGAAGTCCCTCTGCTAATCTGCTATCCTTAGGACCTTAAACAAGACCAGCTTCACTACTCGCTAGAACAGGTTCCTTGTTCTTTTGCAGTGAAGATGGAGCTGAAACTGACAGCTCTAAAGCTTCCTATCTTTAGAACTCTTGCGTCTCCGATTTGTCGCATTTCCTTCCTACCTTCTCCTTTCTGCTCTACAACTTCTCCAACAGAATCATCGGTTCAGGTTTCAGAATCTTCCCCTTTCATGGTGAATTACTTTATCCGTTCCTTTGGTTGGTCAAGAGAGAAAGCAATTCACGCTTCGAAGCGACTCCTCCACATAAAATCACCCAAGAAACCAGATGCAGTCCTTGCTTACCTTCGCAGCATCGGTCTCTCTGAATCTCAACTCTCAGTTGTCGTCAGTCGCCGCCCGAGCATCCTCACCGCCGGCGTCGAATCTTCTCTGTTACCCAAGGTCAAGCTTTTTGAGTCTCTCGGTGCTTCCGGCAAAGAACTCGCGGACCTTATCGCCGCATCTGCAAACTGCTTGGGTAATAGTGTCGATCGTCGTATTACGCCCTGCCTTGATTTCCTACGCGACGTCCTTCGAGACGACAAGAAGGTACGTCTCGCTCTCAAGCGATGTCCTTGGATCCTCACCAGTAACCCAGATAAGGTTTTGCGGAGAAACATAGAGTTCTTGATTCAGAAGGGCCTTGAGGGGCCTTCTCTATCGACGCTTATTTTTAGGTCTCCTAATGTTTTGATTATGAAATTGGAGCAGCTAGATATGGCTTGTAACATTGTGGAGGAATTCGGGCTAGCTTGTAGTTCTTCACCGGCTTATGCGAATGCCTTGCATGTGGTGACTTCCGTGTCCAAAGAGAAACTAACCAGGAAATTGAACATTTTGAGTGATTTTGGGTTTGGGGAGTCTGATAAATATGTACTATTCAGGTTGTCTCCTGCAATTTTTAGATTAAATGAAGAGAATTTGAAGAGGAAATTGGATTTCTTTCTCTCTAAGATGGATTTTCCTCGTGAGCTGTTGCTGAAATGTCCTCTGATTTTGGGTCTTAGCCTGGAAAAGAGGTTGATTCCCCGTTATAGATGGATCCAGAATCTGCGTTCTAAGGGTTTGGTTTCCAAAAAGATTGATTATGCAACCGCATTTTGCGTTAGTGAGGAAAAATTCGTGAAAAGTTATGTCCTCAAGTTCAAGGATATAGATGGTTTGGATCTGCTCGGAGCATACCAAGAGTTTAGGAAGGAAAGAAGTGGGACTCATCAAGAATATCCTGAATTAAATGCAGTAGTCTGATCTCCAAAGGACAGCATCGACATGAGTGATTACATCCCTGCCCAAGACAGCAGATTACTCACTTGTACTTAATAAGCATAAGGAGGATGAAGGTATGCCTTCGGGACACCAAAATTGTATTTTCTTATGAAATGCGAATGTGATCATGTTGCTCTTACATCCTTCCAGGAAAAGCATAATAGCAGTGAGCCAGTCATTGTTCATATGAGCATTACAGTAGAAATCGTCCACAGAACAGAAAAATACTCGCTTACAACTGGAAAAGCATTGAGCAATGCAAATCATTGTTTGTATGAACATCATATAAAGACCAACAGGTTTGCTGTGTCCACAGAGTGGACATTATTGTCTTATTTTTGCTGTAACAAACATGTCAGATCAGCAGTGAATTTTCACATTATTGTCTTATTTTCATGGTAACAAACATGTCAGATCAGCAGTGAATTTAACACGAAATGGTTTTGGCTTTGATTAGTAGGATTTGCTTGCATCATGGTTTAGTTGCATTAAAGAGCATAAGCAGCTATCAACTTGGAGCTGGGCAAAGGATTAATCTGTGGTGCATGTTGGAGTAAGAAGAAGAAAAACATCCAACCGAAAAAAAGGAAAACGAACAACAACAACACAGGCCTTATCCCAAATAAATGGGGTCGGCTACATGGATCCTTGCCTTCGAATCAGATCTATCAAGTGGAACACATAGATATTACCAATTCCTGTGTAACACAACCTTTCCCGGCAACTTATATAAATTAAGCTAATATGGGGTTCCCGGAATACAGATAAATCTGCTTCTGCAATCCTTTACCCATCATAGTACATTATGGATCCATGGCTCTTGTTTCATCTATTAGTGCAGAATATAATTCCACCTTCCATGTGATTCTTGTTAGTTAGAGGGGTTGAGATGATGGGGTTGTCTAAGAGGATTAAAATTGTTGTTAAGGTGCTGTTATGTTTCTTTTACAGGAAGTGGTTGAAGTTGAAAAACAAATAAAATTATTACAGTATGTTTTTTTTTCTTCGTGTGATTGTCCTCTGTGGTGGATGAATATTAAAAGGACATGGTGAAAAAGCATTTTTGGATCAATGGATGCCAAAAAGAATCACAACTCGTCTCTTGTGTGGTTTATGAGTTACTTTAAAGGCTTATGGACCCAAGGTATTGCAGCAACAATGTTTCAAGATATGTTTATGAACTTGAGACCATTCAATCATTCTGTCTGGATAGTTCAGACCATCATTTATGCACGTCTTTGCTAAATTGCAAAAATAGTATCTGTGGAAGTGTAGAACATTTATCCTCTGGTTTGAATCAACTTTGTGCCTTCCATATTCCAATCTGACCTTGTATTTGCATGAATCGCCTTGGACATGTTTCCTGCTTTTTGATAGTAAGGCTCCACCAGAAATGCCTTATCAGATCATATAACCATCATCAGTTGTCCTGCTTTCGTTCCAGGGAAAGGGAGTGCTAGCCCTGCATATTCTTGAGTTTAATTACTCCTGGGGGAATACTTTTTAGTAGGTATGATTATGATAAATCCTACTGTGGGAGTGTATACTGGAACTTGTAGTTTTCACAGGCACATGGCATTAACTTCCATCTTATTCTTCTCCCTTTTTATGGAGGAAACTATGATCTCAGGGATTCTTTCTGTGTACCTCTCTTTTGCAAGATTCCAGGGGCCTGATTTCTTTCACTTCACATCTGGTAAGCTGGATAATTCATAATTCTATCTCCTCTACCAACATCACATGAATGTCTTCTATGTTTGTAATTTATCTTCCAAGTTATTACTGTCTTTTTCTTCGTACTTTCTGTCACTATCTTGAATTCTTCGTAAATCCATAAGTTTGATTCTATTTAGTTTGCTGGCTAATTATGTTGATTTCTGTTTTAGCTTTGGCTTCTACAATGGGGTGTCAGCAATTTTTATCACGTCATAATGAATGGGCATACCCACAAACATAAGTAATGAGGCCAATGGTTACATCCTTCTAAATCCGCTGAGGGGATAAAGTGATTTTAGAAACAGAGTAGCTGTGGGTGGATAGTCTTGAGGATATATCACTTATGGGCTACAGCAAGTTGCAGAACAAGGAGTCACCTTCAAATCCTAGTTTGCCCCATGTTCCAGAATCTGAGGCGGCATACTCACCCCCTTTATTTTCTTGCAAAACATTGCTGTTTTGCAAGAAAAGTGTAGGTTTATGATTTTGTCCTTCAAGAACATTTGCCTTGATAGCATGGTTAACTTGGTCAGATTTGGCAATTGCTGATCCTTAACCACTGGGAAAATTGCGGCAGAGATCTACTTTTTGATGGAAGGAATTTAAGCAAGGAACCCAAAACTCCTGTGGGATTAGCTTTGGTTAAACTCTTGACGGGCAACTGAATTTACATGGAGGGATATTCAGAGATTGTCCCTGGACGAATGTTAGCTGAGATAACCAGTTCAATTTATGATGCAAGATTGACAATTATGATCACCATAGATTTACTGGACCCAAAGATTGCAACTCCATAATTCATGAACTAGCGGAGACTGGTGGCAGAGGAGGGTAAATTATCCAATACTTAATATCAGGATAATGTTTTGTCATATTGTTGTCAGATTTTGTGTTTTCCAATTGCTTTGCTGGCCCTGGCTTAGGAGAGTTTATCACCATGGAGGCTCTGAAGGTCCCCCATTGGCATGTAATTTTGTGGCGACAGAAGCCTGCGAGTTTGGGAACTTAGCCAAGAACAGAAGCGATTGACATAATTCTACCTTAATAAGAAAAACTGAACTGGCACAGATGGAATGGCGTCCACCACAGACACGAACAACGAGACCTCAAATTTCTCTGTGATTTCATTCAGATAAATGAAAATAACTTCTTATCAAATTGGATTGTCGTCTGGGTTCTTTACTCTGTTTGGACAAAAAATATTCCTCAGCCGTAGGCTACGGCATGAAAGAGGGCAACCGTCAATCACCAACTGCTTCTCCTCCTTTCTCTGCTGGTCAATCCAGAGATTCTTTTTTTCCCGCTTTCCAACAGCTAAAGCAATTTGGCATTTGCAATTGCGAGCCCACCCAGTTTCCAAAACTCAACTTTTTCAAGCAATGGACTGGGTAAACTAATATCCAATCGTCTTCTGCATCACAATGAAGATGCTCAAATTTCAGATTTAAGAAGCCACCTTTTTTCACCTAAATGGTTACCTGCTGGTTCATGTCAGGCTGATATGATCTCGAAAGATAGATTTTTGATAATATAAACCCCTACGAGAAGCGGCAATTTTACATTTTGAGAAAACGCTATAGTGGTTTATGCTGATCAACAGGGATTTTCCTGAGAGCATATTAAATCTAATAATCATGAAGTTTGGAAAAGAATTGTTGTCACAGATGGTGCCGGAATGGCAGAACGCCTACATGGACTACCACCACCTCAAGTCCATATTGAAAGTTATCGAATCCAACCCACAGAGAGACAGGAATTCAAACAGGTCCTCCAGTCCAAGAACGCCATCCAGGTTGACAACGAAGAGGATGAGGTACAGGGACTTCAGTGGGCTAATCCGTCGATACAGCTCCAAGGGGTCATCCTCTGTTCCTGAGGAGGAGCAAGTGATTTTGGTGAACATTGTGCCTACAGGAGAGGGTCAGGATTCTGAGACTAGCAAATACGAGACGAAGTTCCTCATGTCATCGGAGGAAGGAGGAGAGTATGAGCTTCAATTCTTCCACGCACTCGACGAGGAATTCAATAAGGTGCTTAAATTCTACAAGTCCAAGGTTGAAGAAATCAAGGAGGAGGCCAAGGAGCTCAACAAGCAGGTTGAAGCTCTCGTTGCCTTCCGTCACCAGGTTCAACATCACAATCTGATGCTTGGGTTTGCAGCTGAAGAAGAAGATGAGGCAGAAACTCTTACTCCCTCCTTCAAGGTCAATCACAGTAGAACATCTACATCTGGTACGTATCATCATAAATTATAACCTTTTCTACCATTAGTTACGATTCAACACATTGGATCCAAATCTCAATTGCAATATCGTAAAAGTTTACTAGCATACAAATGAGTTGGATGGTCTAGCTGAAGACCCAGAAACTGGTCCCTAATTGTCAAGGGACTTCATGTTTGGGCCTAGAACAATTTACCATGATTTGAAGCATTGCTGGAAGGTGAATTTTTGAGAAACCACAAGATAAATCTGAACCATTAAGATTATCAATTTATTTTTGTTTTTTAATTAGACATTTTGTTCCCACTCAGAGTTAGGGGAGTGCATGGTAAAGTCAGAATGAGGTAAATTGTGCATGAATATACACAGGATGTCTGACACTACAAAAGGGGGATATTTAATTGAGTGGGGACACTTAAATTTGGCATCTGGGTAATCTGGATCTTGATCTCTCTGTCTAATTGTTGGACATATCGTTTGTCCATGTAGCAGAGTAGATGCCTTGCAATATTTGTAAAATAACATACCTTTGTGATAATAAGAAGTCATCTTTTGTTCTTTTCAATTGTTATTGAAATCTGTGTAGAGAAGGAAATTGTGTTGGATTTCCTATAGGCGTCTTTGTTGATAATTGACAAGGAATTTAAAAGCCACTCATGAAGCCAGTTATGCTTAAATGCTGTAATTATTGGAACCAAAAATGAAAAAAATTCCGCCTGTGGCAGCATATGCCCATTGCTTAAATCATAATTTGTAGCTTCATGCGTAAACAAACAGAGTTGATATAGTTTCTCCACAATTCAAATTTTGTTCAGTCTGAAAGAAGAGTCTTCCTTGACTTATTTTTTGGATAGGCTTCCAAATATTTTACAGTATCATGCTCTAAGTCCATAAGGACTTCACTTTAACCCTTAATGGAATTTGTCATTCACTCTACAAACTGGAAGTCGAGAGGTGCATCCAAAATGTCTTGTGACCAGTGAATTCCTTAAAGACTTGAAGTTTGTGCTTGACTATTTTACAGTTGGTCATGGTGCATGGGGCAGAATGTCAGGCAATGTCATATTGTGAGTTGGCTTGATCAATGACAAGCTCTGAGAGAGTTGTATGAGGTGTTATAGAGCCTAGGAATGCCCTAGTAAAGTATGAGTGAGGTGATCTCAATTGAAGGAGTTAAAAGAGTTAGTGTCAGACATTAAATGGTGATAAGAGAAGTTTTAGAGAAGAACACGCACAGTCTAGGTCTTGTCCAGGAAATAGAGCCTCATTTAGCTGCAAGCCTCCTGGCTTGCTGGGTTGGTTCCCCTTTCCTCTTACCTTTGTCTTTCATTTTCCTTCCCATAACATCTTACGTGTCATTTTTCATCTCATTTCTCAACCTACTTTACCTATCTCTTTGTTCCCCAGTTTATGTACCTTGTTTTGTTTGGAGCCAATATGGCTGACTCAGTTAAGTTGGGATAAGGCTGAGTTCTTTTTGTTTGTAAAAAGATCATAACATTTATCTTAGCAATACAAATCAGTGTATTTGGTTTGCATATTATCCCTGCTTTGATCTATTATTCTGTATTTTTAGCCAATTTTGCAGATGTTTGAGATATTTCTTGTTTGTGTATTTTTGTCCCTTAATTTCTCTATCTTGCAGTTAGCTAGAACTTTGCTTCTTCTTCTTCTTCTTCTTCCAACAAAAAAAAAAAAAGAATAAAAAAAAAAAAAAAAGAGAAAGAAAGAAAGAAAGAAAGACAGAAGAGAGAAGAAGAAGAAGAAAGAAGGAACACCAGTCCAGTTATCTTCCCCCACCCTTTGGATAGATTTTTGTTGTAGGTCTTGATGTTTGCCGAGTTTTTGCTCTCCATATCACATTTATAGTGCAAGCTCACTCTAGGTCATCTAAAAGGAATGAGAAACAGGGCTCACTCCTTAGACCAATATTCCACTCTTTGACTTATATTTTGTCCATAGAAAAAAAATCGAGGGAAACTCAAGTTTCGACCAGGTGAAAATGGGAAACCTATGTGGGAAACTGGAAAATTTCAAGAAAACTTGGGACTTTTTCAGGCAAGTTTCAACAAGTTTTTGGGAGTAGTTCTGCATTTAAGCTAATTAGAGTATAAAGAACACATTGACACATGGATTTTGCTAAAAAACTCAATGTAGATATGTCATTCAATCTGCATAACATCAATGTAGAGTTGTTCGAGAAGTACACTATAAACTTAACTACTTAAGTACATAACATTCAATGTATAACTTCTAAGTTCAAAACATCAAATACAAAGCAATTGACAGTAAAAGGAAAGTACAACTCAATGCCAAGAGGAGTACCTTAGTGGATCCATCCCGTGAGCTGAATAGTATTGTGCCTGTAACATCCTCTCCTCCAACTAACAAACATAGACATCCCATGAGGTTTTATGCCTATGGTTGTCAAGGTAATTGACAACTGCAGCTTTATAAGTCTGGTCATCAACATGCCTAAGACAATCAGTTTGAGGGAACACGCAATTTGGATAGGGAAATCCTGATGGAGGGGATATTTGTCGCGGTATTTGGAGAAACATGAATGGGAGAACTACAAAACTTATAGGAAAAAGTCCCAGGTTTCCATGAAATTTTCCATTTTTCCCACGAAATTTGGAAATTTCTCTCTCTCATTAACTAGCTGGTCCAGTTGGGTTGAACCAGGTTTCGACGAAATTTCGACGGTTTCGATCAAAACTTGGGATTTTTTTTTTCAAACACCCAAAGTTTAGTTTTGAGGTTCCAAAAATGTGAAATTTTGAAATGTTTCGATTGAATTTTCTACAGTGATTCTGTCAGGATAGATAAAAGTGTTTAATTGCAGCACATTGTTTTTTGGGCCATATGAATTTAATTTTGTTCTCAAGTTCCTTGAAGAATAGTTGGCTGATACTAGGAAAAATGGTGGGTAAGGGTGACTATAGTCCAAGTGTCATACAAGAAGCCAGACTTCATCAATCAAGCCAGCTGACATCTTTATGGTGTCTAATGGAGTCATTTTCCAGAAGACTTTATTAGAATACCTACTAAATATTTCCTTTTTGACTGACTTGGGGGATGGGAGGGATGTTAGAGCAGGGTTTGATTGGGAATTCTTTAAGTTTCATTCTTGCGGAGTGCCATGGTGGAATAAGATGGGTTGGGAGAGGGAAACATGGCTCTATGGATGGGCTCCACTCATCTTTCCTTTTGGAAGACCAGGAACTATGTTAAGGGGTGAAATTTCAGCAAACATGAGGACTTAACAGCCCAATTAGGAAGCATGAGCACCTTTCTCTTGTTAGGTCCATGAGGCCATGCCTCCTTATAGTCTTACTCTGCAATATTGTTGTGAAGGAAGGGCACATATAGACGTAATAAGTGAAACTGAGATGAGCAGTGAAGGATATCCAGAAGGCAAGGGCAAAGGATCTAATGAAGCCAAAACTAGCAATCAGAAGAATGTTAGAGAAAAGAGTAATAGCACTAGATGCAGGCCAACTCCAGCACAAGTCTTGGAGAATTTGAAAGTCAATGTCACAGATGAAAGTCCATGGTCAATATTTAAGAGCATGCTAGTGAGTTCGGACAATGAACTGACCTTCAGCAGAGAAGAACTGAGGAAAATCGAAGAACAACTGAAGAGAGCTTTTACCGAATTCCACCAAAAGCTTCGAACAATAAAAAACTACAGGTAAGGGCTTTTTTGTGTAGGTTATGCAAGGTCTCTTCTATTAGAACAAAAGAAGAAAGGGAGGCTAGGGCTCAGATCTTGTGGTCAACATTATCTTGGTTTCTAGTTAATGACCATTACGAGTTTGATCCCAGCTTACCGGTTTGGATTTTTTTTTGAACTGGGACAACTTACTTTCACTTTTTTGAGAGTCTCTTGACCTTTTTCTTTTACTGGATGTTACAGCTTTGTAAACATCTTGGCATTTTCCAAGATCATGAAGAAATATGACAAGGTAATATCTTTCTTGCTCCTTTAACCTTTGTGGAGACTAGTATGGGTGGTTCAAAGGCCATTAACATTTCTTCCAATGGAATGGATCTTGTCTTTCCCTTATAGCTTATGAGACTTGGATTAGTCTTATGACTAAGATGTTGCATATGCACATAAAAACTCAAATTTCCTTCGGTAGATAGCCATCAGGAGAATTTGAGTTAAATTTGCACCACCATTTAATTAATAGTCTATATGTTTTAATATTGCAGATAACTTTAAGGGGTGCTTCAAAGTCTTACCTTAATATGATTGACAATTCTTACCTCGGAAGCTCTGATGAGGTTAGTTAATGTTTTTATCTTTCATCTGTGAACCATATATAGAGCACAAAATGGTAACATTAACAGAAGATAAATTTTCTTTCAGATAAATTATTAGGCTACTAGATAGAGCACAAACTGGTAACGTTAATAGAAGATAAATTTTCTGTCTTTAAAATAAATTATTAGCATACTTACTTCCATATTCAGAAAATCTTTTAATTTACATCCCTTTCCCGTTTCTAGGCATTAATGAACTATAGTATATTTCTATTACCCTACATGAGCAATTGCATTATAATTTTATGTTCCATTGTAATTGATACATTTGGATGTACTGTTGTATGCTTTGTTGGATCTGGAATGCTTGAATCTGAAGTTATGCTTTGTGATTGAAGTGTCATATTTGTGACTATTTAGGAAATCCTGAACTACTAATGGTTGTGTTGTCTTATCATGGTGAACCACTTACGTTTGCAGGTCCGTAGGCTTTTGGAAAGGGTAGAGGCTACCTTCATTCAGCACTTTTCAAATGGAAACCGCAGTAAAGGAATGGAAATCTTAAGGCCAAAAGCAGTGAAAAGAAGGCATAGAGTAACATTTTTCTTGGGTAAGATTAACAGCAGATCTTACTACTTCTCTCTAGAGAATTCTATAAGAATGCAGTGTCTAGACAAGCATTTTCTTTTTATTTTCTATCAAGTCCAATGTATAATATTGCACTAAGGACTTCAATCTAAAATAAGCTCTTTCCACTTGTTTATTAACATTCACAGGATTTCTTTCTGGTTGCTCCATTGCTCTCATAGTGGCTATAGTTTTGCTTGTACATGTAAGAGATATCCTGAAGAGTGAAGGACGTTTTCAGTATATGGATAATATTTTTCCACTGTACAGGTGAGTACAATTCACTCATCTACGATTTGGTCCATGTTTATATTTTCCCTTCAATCTAGACGTTCTAAAGTTTTAATTTAAAACCTGTGCATTAAGGAGGACTGAATGGATTTAAGATTCCTAGAGATTAGTGTAATAAATTGATTAATTCTGTTGTGATATTAAAAATATCTGCTATTTCTCAGAGTGGCTGCAGTTTTAGAGGACTAGGATTGCAGGAAGAAGAGAAGGGAAGACTAAGAAAAGGAAGGATGAAAAGGAGGGGAGAGAGGTTTCTGATGAAGCTCTCCCCCCTCAATAAAGGATTCAATCCCTAGTCTATGATTAATTTCCTAAACTGGGTTAAATAAAAATAAGTTACTAGATATTAACAGAAAATAGAAACTAAGGCTAGGTTGGGTTTGCTTGTCGATGAAACTACAAGGAAAAAGGGGTAAAATGTTATAACCTATAACTCTATAAGATGGAAAATTTTTTGTGAAATTTTGGTGAATTGTGAAAATTTGGACCCCACATGAATTGTGAAAATTTTAACCCCAATGAGACTAGATGTGGGGTCCAAATTTAATTTGCTGAATTTTTGACTGAGATCTCACTAAAATTTTGTTACTTCGGTTTGAAATCTCACGTTATTGGAAATTTTGGTTGAAATCTCAAGAATTTTGGAAATAAGTGTGACTCCCACTCAAAGGGATGTATTGAATTGATTTTTATGGATGACATTTTCTCTTAAACAATGCACCAACAGTTCATGATACCAATGTTAGTGTATGACTTATCACAATGAATCAAGGGTTTTCTTCCCAATTTGGTGATCCATATCCTACGATAGGTACTCAAAAGAACAATGCACATTAATCCCATCAAACTTTCTTGAAGTCCTAAACAATTTTGTTAAGACTTTAGGAGAGTATGATGTGATGATGTCCTTGAAAATTATGTACTTAATAATTATTATGAATCTTTTTTCTTTGGGATGAATAAATATTTATATTAAACAACAAGAAAGCAAGAATACAAGGTCTTTAAGCAAAAGACCGAAAAGAAGAGCTCAAGTCCCAGGAGACAACAATAAGCCTGTTCCTTGGGGCATCTTCAACAGGGGGTGGGGGATAGCTAACAGTCCAGAAGAAACATCAAAATAGATGGTGTTCCAAATCTATCTATAGAGCGGGGATTTGGAAGTCCATCTTTTAAGATTGCGCTCCCACCAAAGGTGATGGATAGAGACACAATACATTAGCTTACCAATTTGATCGCACATGGAGGTACAACAAAATTTCTCAAAATCCAAGGCCAATCCCGGGTAAACTTGAAGGATCGCCTCGAGCAGGGCCAAATGGAAGCTAGAGCTTTCCCCCAGATCAATTTGGAGAAGGGGCAAGAAAAGAAGAGGTGATCAAGGTCTTCCAAACCGTTCTAGCAAAGGATGCAACTGGGGCTAACGAGGATATGTTGGCCAATAAGGAAGGACTAGGTGGGGAGGGCAAGGTTAAGGGCCCTCCAAAGGGTTAGGGAATGCCGGGGGATGTAGCCTTTGAACCAGACCAAAGGGGGTCAGGGGGCTTAGGGCTATGGGAGCAAAGAAGGTTCCAGGTTGAGGATGTGGAGAAGGTTTTGTTGGGGGAAGGCAGCCAAATAGTAAGGTCACAAGAGGAACTAGAGAGAGGGGGGAGAGACTCTCAAACCTGTGTGAGAATGGGAAGAGGCGCAGGGGACCAAGTGCCATTCGAGATGAAAGCAGATAGGGGACTGGATTTGGGGATACAACGTATCAATAAACAGTGTGGGGACCAAAATTGTTAAAAAGAATTCCCATCGGATGCCACGGGTCTAGCCAAAAGGAAGTGGAGGAGCCGGAAGAAATGCAGGTGGATATAGCAGAGATGGCGTGGGGGCTCTGCAAGAGGATTGCCTTATGAATCTTTGACAATAAGTAATGATGAGTCACTTCATTACTTGTTTAAAACTCTTAATTGGTTATTCTTTGTGCTCTTGAGTACTTAACCAAGCATAAGTTCGTAATTATACATGAGGATTCAACAGTATACTACCAATAAAAGGTGAATACAAAATACCTGTGTTGGTAACCATTTTTGCAGTATGATAATTTAAATGTGTTAATATAGCCTATATTAGGGTATCCATGAATGTGAATTTATACTTCAAGAATGTTTAGATGTGTTTGTATATATTTAGATTTGATCGCAAAGAAGCAAACAAGTGTGAATCCAAAAGACGAGTGTGGTTTGTTCCTTTAACCAAACTAACCATTTATATGTGTTTGTAGGCCCTAAAATAGGCTGCCCAAGAAGAATCAGTCCCAAAAAATGACTAAAACCCAGTGAAATCTGGCAGACCTTGTACAAGATTTTGGCACGATATCTTGGTCATCTCGGTAGGGTTGAGATACCGAGACAAGACAGATCTTGAACTATGTCTATAACTAATGTGTACATGGCACAAGTGTACCCCCACGGTACACTTGGTTGTGTATCCATATCTCTAGTCATGTACCGTTACATATCACAACCACTAAGTGCTAACACTTCTATGTACGTTTAATTACTCTCGATATTTTCATTTCCTTAGAATGTGGAACTTCATTTGTAGATTGAGCTATTTTAATTGTTTATTGACTTTTGCTTTATTTTTTGGCAGCTTGTTCGGATTCATTGTCCTGCATTTTCTTATGTATGGTGCAAATGTATATTTTTGGAGACATTACCATGTGAATTATCCTTTTATTTTTGACTTCAATCAAGGCACAGATATAAGTTATGGAGAAGTCTTTCTTCTTAGCACTGGACTAGCAGTACTGTCACTGGCTGGTGTCTTGTCAAACCTGGAGATGGACATGGAAGAAAATATGACAAGCTTTGAAGCATTGAAGGAATTGGTCCCTTTGAGCCTACTTATTGTAATATTCTACACACAACTGTCTACTGTTATATCACATAATTGGTCGTTGTTTGAATCTTTGTTGATCCATTCTTAATTTTATTAAAGTATGTTTGGTGAATTTTTTCAACTAAAAGTCTTACCCAGAGCATATGGCTACTCCACTGTGGAGTCTGGAAGGGTCATAATATATGCAGCAGCCTTATCCCTACTTTGTGAAGGCTGTTTGTTTATAGGCTCAAGGCTTGACCACTTACTCTCAAGGTAGTAACCTTCACCATTACTCTAAGGTCCACTCTCCAGTGGAGACAAAAAAGGTTGGCCAGTAGAATCGATTATATGAGGGTCTTTACTTTTATGAATTACATTTATCTTGGTCACAATTCTTTCACAAACTAATGTTAAGGAGAAAGATGCACCCTTCAATGTTAGATACATTAGACTCAGTCTACCACACATTTTTGATCTCACTCCTGTTTAGTTGATAAGATCAAACACTTGGGTGAAAAGGTAACTAAAATTTTACTGGCAGGTTCTACTTCTTATAACAGTCTGCCCTTTTAACATAGTATATCGATCAACTCGCTACTTCTTTCTCCAGTGTGTAATGCGCTGTGTTTTTGCTCCGCTTTACAAGGTAATGAATGAACAGCCCAAAGCAGAGAAGCTAGCTTATATATATTATTTATTTATTATTGATCTTGTTAATTTTAGTTTAATTTGTATTTCTTCTCTACACAGGTTACACTGGCAGATTTCTTCTTAGCAGATCAGTTTACTAGCCAGGTTTGTTATCATGCTTAATTCTTGAAACTTATCTCAGAGTTCGATTGCAATTAATTCTTACTAACTAAACTCTTGAATTTACAAATGGTCAGTTCCTTGGTTTCTAATGTAATGTCGATATGTGAATGTTTTTTTGAAGTTCTTTGAGTCTTTGGTTTATCTGTTGATGGCATTAGCAGTGGGGTCCTTAAGCTATTGTTCAGGATATTCTTTTCAAAATTTTACTAGCTAGTTATCTTACAGGCATATCTTAGTTGTGGGATCTGTTTGGAAGAGTTACTGAAGTTAGTTATATTATTTAGGAAGCTTTATTACAACCTAAGGACGACCTCGAGATCAGAATTTTATTTCTGTTTTCTTCCAGGTCATCTAAAGTCCTAATCAATTAGTGGATGAGATCTGGATTTTTTTTTTTTCATTTGAAAACTGAGTTATATCTCTCTCCCTTTTCTCCCACCTAACAATACTGTTCATCCTTTCTGTCTTCCTGCCATGGCCTGTTTTCTTTTTTTCAATTTTCTGTTCCTCTTTTCATGCTCAATTGTATATTTTCAGTTTTTTGATACTCTTTGCTTTAGCAAGATGATATTCTGCAGAAACAACAGAAGATCTTTGTTCTTGGATGATATTTCCTGATGCTTACAGCAAGGCCTACCACCCAATTGTAGGAGCTGAGAAGGGCCCTGCTAAGGTTTAAAAAGCCTATCACTGGGCCTGTTTGCATTTGGAATCCATAATCCTTTGGAGTTCTAGATTAAATTAGAAATTTTCACACCCAATTGGTTAATGTACCAGTTATGAAAAAGACCAAAGAAAATGGTCTCTCTCTGTAGGTTTGAAAACTAATCATCCTATTTGAGGCCTCATTTTACCAATTCCCTCAGTATCCAAATGACTTTCTGTTTTACTTAGCAATGCATTTTATAGTATTCTCTGTTTTTAGAGGGATTAAAGAACCGTGCTTTTGAGGCTAAATAAGCTTGTTACTTTAACGTCAAACATTGAAAAAAAAGTGGCTGTGCATTATCTCCGTAAGTTTTCCTTCACCCTGTCTTGAGCCATAAAATTGCCAGAACTCTATTGGAACATTTTGGAAAAGGCATTTCTTTGCTGGTCACGTTTATCAGCAATATTTTCAGCAGGACTTCTTTCTTAGGCCACCATCATTTGGCTCCATGTCTGATATCTTCATGAAGCTCTCCACCGCATCATCCGCATTGTTAAGTGCCGTATTTGCCTATCCTGTATAAAATGCTATTACATTAATTCCCCCATCTCGCATCTCAAGGTCTATATCCAACAATCTTCCTTTAAATTTCCTAATTTCCCCCATTTTCTATTTTGAGTTTTTTTTTTTACTTGTGACTCCCCTTTAGTGGGGTTGAAACTAAAGGTGCCTCCCTAGAGTGCCAAAAATTACTTGTGAATCGCCTAGATGTTACTAGTTGCTCACACATGAGAGATATAGTCAGTATCATTTAAGTCCCAAAATGAAATGACTAAAATACCCTCCTAAAATCAATTTACTAAACTGTCCTCTCATACCCAACTCGTTGGGGGGGGGGGGGGGTGAAGGGATTCCCCCTTTACCCATCTTCTTCTTTGACATTACTGGAATCCACCACTGCCCTTCCCCCTGCCGGAAATCACCCCACCACCGTCCCGTGCCGCAAATCACCCACCTGCCAGAAGACCCAAAAAATTGTATCTGGAAATCACCCACCACCTGATTCTCAGTGTTTCTTACTTCTCCCATTCTCAATTTCAACGTTTTGTTTCTGAGGCTTTGTAGATTGGGAGGTTTCGTCGCTCTGGAGTAATTACGACTGAAAATAAGGTGACGATGAGGGAACGACCCGAAAAAATTTGACCAGTAGAAGAGGGTTTTGGCATTCGAAGCAGGGCACTTTTGCTTGTCAATTTTAACTATTATTATCATTTTATGAGCAGCAGTAGGCTCTGATTTGCAATAGGATTTCTGCTGCTTTGCAATTTTTGTTCAGAAATTTGTGATCCTTAATGGCGTCTGCGTCTCAGATTCATGCCCTCAGCTAGTCAGCTGTACTTCTTTCCCTCCTGTGAAGAAAACATGTGAAAAACTGGAAGCTCTTCGAGAACTATCTTCTTTGGTCAAAGATTGAGTGATGGAGGAGCTTCTTTTGGATTGCCATGGTAGGTGTTCTTAAAGTCAAAGAGAAGTGAGGAGAGATTCTGCAATCGGCCTTGTTTGTGTGGTCAGCAAGAAGGTGGTTGGAATTGATTTAGGAACTATGAATTCAGTGGTAGCAGCGATGGAAGAAGGAATGCCAACTATCATAACTAACGCCGAGGGCAATGGACGCCGCCTTCTGTGGTTGCACTTACACCAAGAATGGTGATAGATTAGAGGGCAGATTGCAAAGAGGCAGGCTTTGGTTTCTTCTCTGTGAAAAGATTCATTAGGAGGAATATGTATGAAGTAGAAATGCTGTTTTGGGAACTGAAGATATGGCGGCGACTTAGGGTTTAGGGCTTTTGAAAGCTTAAATCTCCATGATTTTCTGTTAAGAATCTAGGGTCTGTGTGTTCTTTGGTTTTTGTTGGTTTCTGGCAAGGGGAGGGGGTTAGGTGGGGGCGGCAGTCGCCGGCAGGGGGAAGGGGTGTGGTGGTTTCTGTAAAGGTCTGGGAAGAAGATGGGTGGAGGGATGGAAGGAGAATCCCTTCACCCACCTAAGGATTGGGTGTGGGAGGGTAGTTTAATAAATTGATATTAGAAGGTATTTTGGCCATTTTATTTTGGGACTCAACTGAGACTAACTGAATCTGTTACGTGTGAATAACTCATAATATCTAGGTGAGCCACAAGTAATTTTTGGCACTTAAGAAAGGCACCTTCAATTCACCCCACTAAAGGGAGTCACAAGTAAAAAACTCTTCTATTTTTAGTAGGAAACTGTTTGAATTACATTATACAATACCATATCTTTATGTGTGTGTTTTTTGTGGTAAAAAATGTCTTTATATAGATTTTCCACAATAAGATATGAATATACTGACATTCAATATGTTGGGCCATTATGCAACTGACACTGGATTCACTGTGACGTGTTTGCCACATCTACCTCCATTCAACTCCAGGTGCAGGCCTTCAGAAGTCTGGAGTTCTACGTTTGCTATTATGGCTGGGGGGACTTCAAAAGGAGAAGCCACAATTGTCTGCAGAGTGAAGCTTATAAAGCCTTTTATATCATTGTTGCAGTAATTCCATATTGGATCCGCTTCCTTCAGGTAGCTCAATTGCACCTTTACTTTATGGTTATCTATTTATCTTAAGAAGACTACTCATGACAGTATAGTGTTGTAGTGCCTCCGCCGTTTGTTCGAAGAGAAAGGTGCAAATCATGCATACAATGGAATGAAATACTTGTCAACAATTATTGCAGTTGTCATGCGAACATTGTATGATCTAAAAAAGGGTACAACCCTGAAAGTCATGGCTGGACTTACTTCAGTCTTTGCAACAGTATTCGGTACATACTGGGACCTTGTTATGGACTGGGGTCTTTTGCAAAGGACATCTAGAAACCGGTGGTTGAGAGACAAGCTCCTTGTGTCGGATCACAGAGTCTACTTTGTGGCCATGGTTAGTATAGGAGCAAAAAGTGTCTGAGGAAGAATCTTAGGAGTTGCAAGATCACTTAAAATTTTGACGTTGCTTTTCTTTCCATGATACAGATTATAAATGTCCTGCTGAGATTATCTTGGATGCAGTCAGTGTTGGATTTTCATGAAGCACCTTTCCTGCACAAAAAAGCCTTATCAGCCATCATGGCTTGCTTGGAGATAATTCGGCGGGGCATGTGGACTTTCTTCAGGTAATTCTGTATGTTATTTACCAAGAACCTCTCTTACGACCTGGAAAGCAGTCTCAACAATTACTCAATATGTTTACCAAGCCAGAAGGCAAATAGATGAAATCTGGATACATATACTGTAATAAACTCAGGCACCTATAGTATAATTGTACCTTAATACTTAGAACTTTCTGTGATGGGAAAATTGGATGATCAATTGATCAGGTTGGAGAATGAGCACTTGAACAATGTTGGTAAGTATCGTGCCTTCAAGTCGGTGCCACTTCCGTTCAACAATGATGAAGAACAAGTGTAGGCATCCATCCTACTGGTTACAGAGAGAAGGTAGCAGATTTATGTCACTAACTTGTGTAACTCCATGGGTCATGAGCAGCAAATTCTGCTAAATATAAATGTCAGGAGAAGGTTATTTTTTCTTTTGTTCTTTGACAATGTTGGTGGGGGTGGTTGGAAGTGCAGAGGAATATATTCTTATTTTGTTCTTCAGTGTAAGTGTGTTGTATTCATACTTCTATAATAAGAATGTGTTCTTCATGATTATTCTCTATTTCTCTGTTTCTCTTTTGGATTGTTTGGTGGGTTGTGATTATAAGAGACCAGGCAAAAATTGAGAGATCAGTTGTGTATGTAGATATCGTGTTTAAACTGTCAATTTCACATTCCCTTTCTATAAGCTATAAAGGAGCAGTCATTATGGATTAGTCTCTTCAGGTGCCATCTTAACCTAATCTTAATCAAATTGAGTTCCATTAGCCAAAAGAAATGAGTTTAGTTGCACTCAATTGTGCGTGTGTATATATCGAAATCCTTAGAAATGTCATCAACATCAAAGTTCTTCACAGAAAGCTAAAAATAGTATTGCATCAGATATGGATAAGAATGTAAGGTTAGTAATAAACCAGATCCTGTCATGCCAAACTTCTATTGTGAGAATTGTCTTTCTTCTCTTAAAATATTAAGTAAAACTGCAATTTTCTTTTCTTTTTTTTGGTAAACAGCAATTCATTTAGATAACTAAAAAAAGTACAGACACGACTGCATGAGTACACAAGGATCGAAAAGAACCAAGGAGCGACAGATGACCAAACTGTCGTACATGCAATAGACAGGGCCAGCCAGGGTAAGGGTTGGGTCAAGCCCAATATGGATCACGTCCACAAAACCCTTAGAACAAAGACACTAGAAAACCACCAGCACCCACAAAGGGGGGACAGACATAAATTGAGTCCATAAATTCTTGGTCTTGGATGATAAATGCATGAACCGATGAACTATAGTTTTGATCCCAGATCCAAATCTGATGGATTTGGCCTGCACTGATTAAAATTGAGCTATTTAGAACTAGGGGTGTTTGGAAAAATAAATCGGTTGAAAACTTGTCTAGCAGATTTCCCCTCTCCTTCTCATCAAATTATAAAGCCACTACCTCATGTAAAAACCAAAAGCAGGAAGAAACGTATTAATGTGACAGTGGATCGGTTCAATTAAAGATTTTTTTTTTTTGGTAGAACAATCAAAGATGTTAATATAGCCTGTAAACCAATCGAGTGAAACCAAAATCTTAAGGGATAATTACTGTAGCCTTCTTCTATTATAGGTTAATTATTACTTTATTTCTTATATTTTTTGAAATTACTAATTTAACATTAAATTTTACTTATAATTATTGTTACCTTATACCCTTAAATTCTGTTAGTTAAGTGATGACGTAACAATTTTTATTTATTTAAAAATTCCAAAATAATCATAAAAGTTTTATTCTATTTATTTATACAATACAAGGGGACAACAGTAATTATCCCAAATCTTAAACGTGCATGCTCAAACCTATTTACATTTTCTAATTGTTCAACGTTCACATCATTATTCAGGTCGGCTATTCCATAGAACCATGGCAAAGAAGCACCAAGGAATTTATGTGTAGTTCACCAGAACACTGCTATATGGCCTCTAGAGAGTTGAGTATATCAGCCTTCAAGTCTTCAAAATCCTCAACTCCAAAGCTGAACCTCACTAAGTTATCCTTGATCCCAAACTTAGCTCTTCCTGTTTCTTTCAGATCCCTGATACAAAGTGCATTGACATTGTATGAATTGTTGAGAAAATTATAATGAATCTATAATCTAACTGAAATTCTATGTGCATAGAGTGCAATGCCAGTAGGGTAAATATCTCACAAAGGGATATAAGAATCAACTGATCAAAAAATAAAATTAAAAAGGAATGTCTCAAGATATTTACCAGTAGGACATGATTGCAGGTTGATCTACAATGCTCTCACAGCCACCAAAAGATGGTGCATTATATGGGATTTTTAAGTTGTCAATGAATTTCTTGGTGGTCATCAAGTCTCCTTCAACCTGCATGAACAAAGAACAATAAGTGTTTCCCACAGCCACCACCAAAAGAAAGCCCAATCAGGAATGCATCAACCCCAACTAAAGTATTATAAAGGAAAAGAATATTAAACCCAGATTTGACACAAACAACTAAAATGATCACCTCAAAACTGACAACACCACCAAAACCACTCATCTGTTTCTTGGCTATGTGATGTTCTCGGTGACTTGGCAAGCCTGGATAATGGACACATGCTACCTGCAATTACACCAGGTAATTAATTAGTGTACTACCACAAATTTGGCACATGGCTGAAGCGCAGATTTTCAAGGATGTATTCTAAATGTTTTCTATAGGAACATTGTTTGACCAGCTATGATATATGGATCAGAGGTGTTGGGATGTTAAAAAACATCATATAGATAAACTTAGTGTTGCAGAAATGACGATGCTAAGATGGATGAGTGACAAGACTAGGAAGGATAAGATAAGGAGTGCTCATATTAGAGTTGCTCTAGAGTAGCTCTGAAAAGTGATAAGCTACAAGAAAGTCATTTGAGGTGGCATGACCATGCCCTTGTACGGAGAAGTGATATAATCTAGATTGAACGAATTAGAAGAGCTATGGCAAACCCAATATAACCTTAAAAGAAGTGCTGAGAAAGGATATGCATAGCTTAAGCCTTGTATCTAGCATGGCCTCTAATAGAGCTGATTGGAAGGTAGAATCCATGTAGCTGACCCCATTTGGTTGGGACAAGGCTTGTTATTGTTATAGTTGTTATTGTATTTTGAATCCAGGATCTAGTCCTAACAATGAAAACTGAGACATTGAACACTACAAGGCTTCAACCTCATGTTTAAGATATTCCCTCTGTCTTCAACTTTTCAGTTATTTCAAGGGGAAAAAAACTCTATACAATTAATAAGTTCAACAGAAACTTGCATGATTTCATCCTGTTGCAAAGAAGGGTCAGGGGGGAAATAGCATGCTGCTACTGAGGTTAAAGGAGACTAGAAATGTATCCAAACATGCTATTAGATTGGCCAATTGATTATTAAAAAGAAAAAGGGGAAGAGAACTGTTAATGCTAGCAACAGGTATTCATTAATTTAGGAGAGATGAGTTTCTACTCAATTTGTTGTAAACAATGTATGAGTACCTGAAAAAGCTTGAGTACAAAAAAATTACTAATGTAGAGCAGCAGACTGTAAGAAAAGAAGTTAGTTACCAACAACTTGAGCATTGGATAAGGCCTTTATATTTTAAGAATATAACATAGATTGTTCCTTTAGAAAAAGAGGAGCAGATATTAAAGAACTAACAGAAAGCAGATCAGGTTATATATCGCAGATCCATAACAGAGCAGAGAAGCTGCTGTGATTCATACTGTATATATATACCTGGAAAAGCAGTGGAGGGAGGGAAACTAGGGTATCGGTTGGGAGTAGGAAAGGATAATAGTGATGAAGAAATGAGAACAAGGGACCACAGCCCTTGTAAGTCTGCATTGTCTCAAACAACTTACAAAGGGATCACTTCTATCCAACTGAAAAAAAAGAAAGCAAAGCTGTTTCAAATCCAAATGTTTAGAGACAAAGGAATTATCAAAGAAGGGGTCTACATGGATGAGGGCAGGAAAAACAACAGTGGAAGTGGGACTTGCCACTTTAGAGGGTATCGTCAAGCCCCGCAATTCCATTTTCCAACTTGAAAACTTGATCGGTTGGAGGGCTTCAATGCTCTGTATGATTGAAATTTGATAGGTCATAATCTGAAGGTAGTCTCCTCTGATTAATCACTATTGCTTGCTGTTCCCCCCTCCCCCCGGGAACAACCAAACAACCCATTTTTATTGCATTGATGGTGAAATTCCCTTGCTACAAGGGTTGCAATCTCTCTTGAATTTCATATTGGGACTTCTTAATTTCGTGAACAGACATGTAATCCAGCTTTCATGAGTGAATCGTGAATGAGGTTAGTTTGTAATTTACAGAATTAGTGACCTTTTATGCAGTTGCATACTTCACTACCTCAGCCATCATTAAACCAGTGAAGGAGACTCTTCCAAAGTTCCTATCTTTTGAGTAAATTTTTTCTTCTTCCCCAGTTTCATTCTTGACATAAAGAGGTGTTAATGTTGGCACTTTAGCGCTCTTCTCTGTCAATCTTCCTTTATTTCCTTCTCCATAGGCACTGACTGCTCTTTCACAGTTTCACCTTTGATGATTTTGCCTTGGGTGCATATCTCTGCAGATTATTGTTGAAGAAGATCAATGCTGTTGTAAATTTTGGTGGTTAGAGGAGGTAGAAGTGGTGGTGGTGCTTGGAGGAATGAAGAAATGGTAGGTCCCAACTTTTAAACTTAAAAAAAAAAAGAAGAAAGAGGGGTTGATAATGAGTTTAATTGAGGGTAAATTTATCAGCTCAACCTTTTTTTTGCTAACACTGACAGCATCAGGAAATACAGGAGTGTTTGTCAAACACATAGGGGAGGATTGCAGAATTGTCAGAAAGGTCAAGGGAGGTCTGAGTAGTTTACTCTTATTATTATCATTGGTGATGGTCAGCATAAACTTATTTGGACTGACAAATATGGCTGCTATTGATCTGAAGGGAAAACATCAAGAAGAAAGGATAAAGAACAAGTACCTTAGGATGTGCCTCTAATATCCCAGCCATCCTCAATGCTGTTGCATTTTGTTGTTGTACACGAAGATGCAATGTTTTCATGCCTCGAATGAGTAGATATGCAGCATTCTAAGGCAAAATGAGACCACAGCAATGATGCAAACTTAAAATTACGGAGAATAAAACCACACTTATCAATTTGTATGACATCCAAAAATAGTTCCAGAATATTTCAACTGCTTTTTAAAGACATTAACTGAGTGAAATTCAAAAGATTGCAATCATGATTCGGATAACTTACTGGGTTGAGGGCACCACCAAAAATATGATGGATCTTACGGACTTCAGAAACTACCTTTTCAGAACCACTAATATAACCTGCAAGAACCTGCATAAGAACATGTGAGGGTGTTGATCAATTTGTGCATCCCACTCACTACTAGTCTCTCAACAGTGCTCTTCCCAGGGCATCAGAGACATCACTCACAAGTTGTCAGGTGGAGATTCTTTTCTACAGCAACTCAGCCCCAATTACTCTTTTAATTACATATATGGCAAAATTTACCAGCATAACTCACATCATTGTGACCTCCAATGAACTTTGTAGCAGAGTGCAGAACAATGTCTGCGCCAAAGGCAAGGGCCTTCTGATTCAAAGGTGTTGCAAAAGTTCCATCAACACAGACCAGTGCACCATGACTATGGCAAAGCTTTGAAACAAACTCAATGTCGACGCATCGGAGGAATGGATTGGTTGGAGATTCTGTAAAGAAAAGAGTTACCTACAAGAGAAAACAATTTCATCAAGAAGTCACGTGTGTCTCTCATCCTCCGATAAAACAAGCCAAAACCATGTGTTATTCATTACTAACATTATGCTTCTCCAGTGTACTTTTCAGGGAATCCATATCAGCAGGGTCAATAACAGTAACCTGCAAATTCAAAATGTGAAAAATGAGTTAAAAGAAGAAGAAAAAAACAGCTATACTAACAATATGATAAATCATAGAAAGATCCCAGCTGAAACTTGCAAATTATTTGGAACTATCATGACCATTATAACAGAATCTCATAGTAAAAGTAACCAAATGGATTGATGGGAAGAATGTTCCAAAATGCTTTTACTCAATTGTATTACTTACAAATTCAAAAACTAAGCACACGAAAGTCATGAATGTACAATTGCACATTACCCTGATTCCCATTTTGGGGAGCATAGTTTCAATAAATATTCTGGTCTTCCTGTAGCAATCTGTTGTTGTTATGATACTACCACCAGCTGGAACAAGTGCAAACAGCATAACTATACTAGCGTACATTCCTGATGCCATCAACTGTGTTGATTCAGCCCCCTCAAGTGCACTGCTCAATTTAGGAAACAGGTAGATCACATTAATTATGAAACAATATTATTCTATGGTTACAATTGCCAGCGGACGTATACATTGAGAGACAAGACAGACCTTAGCTTTTCCTCGGCCACCACCGTAGTTGGATTTCCATAACGCCCATACTCAAAACTATCATAGCGTCCCTCCTGTCAGATGATCGGAGTACATATAAGGTAAAACATCTGACATTGTACTGACAACCCATAACACAGTCTAGTTTGATTCAACTGATATACTAAGCATAGGGAATCAGAAGTATGGGCACAATGTTACAACAATCAATTCCACGTGCTTCACTAGTCAATCAGTTTCTGTTATTGAGTAGCTGATTATTTCGAAGTGCTGAAACTCTTGCAATAATGAAAAATTATGAACAAGAACATCGATGAAACTAGAATTGCAGCTAGTTTGCTAAATATCAGGCATTATACTTACCTTGAAATCGATGAGCTGATCGGTACTCTGAAAGCAGTAAGCAGAAGTATTGACAATTGGCGTGGTAATTGCATCAGTAACTATACCGCGACCTAATCTTTCACCTGAACAATCCATAAAGGTGAAAACTATATGAGAGTTATACCAGAAATGACTTGAGGTACACGTACCTCATATGCATTCAAAACAATAACTAGATCTACGGCTTTCCTTCTGCCTTGGCTTCTAGAGCAAGCCCAATAAAAAGTTATTATTTTGCTCTGATTTCTTACATGCAGTCAGATCTCCTTTCCAAATCAATTAATCATACAGTTACAGCATACTTAGCTCCCAGTAAAGTTTATTGTCAACAAATCCCATGATATAGGTTCCCTCACAGGTTCCTTTGTTCCCTTCTGCTTACAAACATTTCCTTCTTCATATCAATGAAATGGAAACTTACCAAAAAGAGCAAATCAATAATAACGGGTTTAAGGGTCACAATGACACGGAATGTCATATAATCCGAATTTCAGTGGTTGAGATTGGAAGACCAGCAAAGAGCAAGTGGAAGGTCAAGCGGACGAGTGATGGGTCCTCCAAACATGAATGGGGTGATGGAATACTAGAATTTGGGCACAGAGATTAGAAGTGGTTTACCCAATCCATCAGCTCTGTTCAAGTTAGAAGGCCCATCGTGAGCATCTTCTTTCCAACCCCCAGAAGCTCACTTTTATTTTTTAAACTCTCCACCTCAAGAAATTAATATTCTAAATGTTTGGAAGCCAGAGCATGTCAATAAATAAGCCAATATGCAGCATAGGTTATGGGTGCACATCGAGACTTGATAACCAAGCATTCATAGTAACGGAAAGCTGTGGTCTGGGGATGAAGTCTGAGCACCTGCTTCAAATGGAAAATTTTCCGACTAATAATATGCATCGAAATTAAAGACCAAAAACTAAACTAGAGCTCTAGATAGAAGAAAGTGAAATAATGAGCATATAGTTTCTGGATGTGTGTAAGAGTACGTTTGAGAAAGAGTGGTTATCACTTACCAGCATGAACAGCTAGGCTTCCATCGGAGCGCAAAAATGAGGCATGCAGAGCGGCCGAACCCTTAAACTGTACAAGACTACCAGTGTTGGAAGAATAACCATCGACCACCGTCTGGACACCATCAACGATGTGTTGAGTGCTTTCGTTGGGAGCTATGGTGGATGGGTTAACATCGGTAGCAGAAGCAGGAACAGAAGAAGAGTTTTTGGACCACGAAGCCGCAGCGATTTGAGCAACACCGATGTTGCTGCAATTCCTCCGGGCTTTGTTGCTGAGCTGACGAACGAAATTGGGAGGGAACTTGAGGATCAGAGAAGACAGACCCGACGAAGATCTTCCATTGATGGGAAGTAAGCGGGTCGAGGGAATTTGAAGGCCAGGATTAGCAGAGTAATGGGTATCCGGGCGGCAGTTGAAAGAAGAAGGAAGAACTCTGGCACAGCTAGGAACTGCCATGAAGATATTTTTTAGTCCCTAAAAAAATATCAAACAGAGCAAGAAATGAGCAGAGTTTTTTTTTATTTTTATGATTTGGTCACTTTGTTGTTCTGATTTCCTGCCTCTTTCTTCTTCTGCCCAACGAATCCAACCTCTCACAGAAATCAATACCTGAACTGAAGATTTTGAAGGCCTGGTTTACAGCACACTGAGAAGCCCGAGAGGTGCGCGGGATCGATAGTTCGGTTAATATTTCTCACTTAGAAAAAAAAAAATTTTATTGAATTAAATTGCAACCGCTTATGATGGACGATCCAGATTAATCTGATCAAATTTAATGGTAGGATTTGTAGAATGATTCAGTTATACAATTTACATTATCATTCAACAAAAAAATTGTATTTCGGAGACATTGAGCTTGAACCTTGAAGCATTTTCTTTTCGTCTATAAATATGCTTTCTGCTTGATGACATTGTCCATCAATCCACCAACCACACATGGTTACTTGGCATCTACACAAGCCACGTGTTATCCATCTAGAGGCTAGGAGCCTTTACACAGATTGATTTGTGTATAATAAATTAGTCAAAGTACATTCCATGAGAACGTCATCCGTCTCTGACAAATCATGTGTCTGCCCAACCCAGAAGGTGGGGATGGAAAGATAGCCCGCCTAAGTGGAGAGGATTTGGAATCATATAAATGACATCTTGTAATATTAAATGTTCTTGGTTGTACACAATAATTCTCATTTATCCAAAAAAAATTTTGGAATAGTTTTAGTAAGTCAAGTTAATTCCAAGGAACCAAGTCTCATTATAAAAATAAAGAAAATTTCTAGGGTCTCCCTAAGATAAATGGCGAAAAGTACATACATTTGAATATCGGCAATGACCCCTCAATATGTCTATCAATTTTATACAATAGTATATCTCATTCGCAAATTTTGTTAAGTTATGGTTACATAATTTTATAATTTTTGAATATCCCTTAATCTCTCGTGATTTTTTATAGAGTTGTTCTTAGCATCATAAATTTTATCTTTATGTGTTTCTTATGCCTCTATTTGTCATTTATATTTTAAAATAAAATTAGAGTAATACAATTAATTGTATATTTATCATTTCTTCTCACCAATTAATGGTTAAAACAAAAAAGGGACAAGCTATATACCTTTTCTCCCAGGTGAAAAAAAATTGTGTATACAAGTCATGGCTTTGTCTACACATGTTTTGTAGAACATAGAAAGGAATTTTGACCAAACAGTCTTACACACCATTAGCAGGATCTTATTTTTAAGAAAGTCAATCGTACGAATAAGATGGGCAGTGGATCGAACAACTTGGATGGTGAGATCCTTAGAGATGAATCTAATACATAGACAACGGAGATGATCCATATAGTTTCTAATTTTTGAATGGTAAGAGCAAATGTTAAATCATGTCGTCACTAATGTCATCATTCCAACTTGAGCCACTTGAGTTGAGCTTTTGAAAAAAAAGTAAGAAAAGAAAAAAAAAAGTCAAGAAAGAAAGAAACTTGAGCCACTAGAGAATCTCACACCATCCATGGGATCCACAATTAGACCTGTAGAGAGATCGAATTTAGCTCGGATATACCATTATGCCATTCTGACAAGCAAGATCCGTATCTGAATCTAATATTTGGTTAACAGAAGTATCCAAATTCAGATCTAAAATTTTATTCGATATCTGATAATAATCTGATCCAATAAACTATTGGATTAGTGATTGTCATTTTTTTTATGATTTTTTATTTTCTGGTTTCTAAATCCTATAACCAGCCCTTTTTAAAGAAAAAATGATTAATACTTTACTCCAACCGGATAATATCCAATTTTTGATTTTTTTGTTACCGATTATTGGTTTTTGAATCGGATTATCATCCTTTTTAGAGAACAAAATATTATATACTTTACTCTTAATGGGTAAATTTTGATTCAAATACTATCTAATCCAATAAGCAATTATCTAAATCTGGGTTACTTATAGGATTTGAACATTCTTAAAAGAATATGAATGCGACTTCAAAGGTGAATTTCAACTATCCATTTATAGGTCTATATAGCCGAAAGGTGGGCTTAACACCGCCACTAACTTTCAGTGTTTTTGTTGAGCAAGAACATTCCTGTTGGTAAGGAAGAACATCAAAACACAGTTAATACTAAGAAAAGAATGGTGACAGCGAGTCACAATCTTCATTGGCCAAAATGTAGGACCAAATTATGAGGTAGAGTCGTAGTCTTGAAGAGAAGACTTTAAGATCTGTTTGGATGTGTAAATTCATCCAAAAATAATGACAAACAGTTTTGTTTCTTCTTCTTTTTGATGTCATTTGCAAATGCTTCTTTAAAATACATCTGGGATACAGTTGGAAGGGATGAATCTTTAGCAATGATTGATCGACCACATTTATAGTCTGTGGTCAAGACATCGAAACAACCTCCCAGCAAAAATTAGTGAGAAAAATTGCATATAAACATCAAAGATTAAGTAATATCAACTCATTGCCTCTAGATGACACAAATGAAATCATTGGATTAGTAAGAAGATTGAGCTCGATACATAATTCTTCTCAAAATTATTTCTTCTTGTTCTTTGATATTCCTTGAGGTACACCAAAAGCCATACACAGGTTAGTTCAGATATGGGCACTTGCTGCTATAAACAGCAGTGGCAAACTTGCCTTTTATTTTCTTTAGTGTATTTCTGGCTTCAATTTTGCCTCCTCCAGGAACAATGGACACTGGAATGAGGCTGGCAATCCTTTCCACTTGTCTGATATGTGATATAAAGAAAGAAAAGGAAAGGAGGGCCTCAGTGGCCTAGTTGAGATTCTTGAATGAAGGACTAGTTTTGGATTGAGACCTTTGCAATCCAAACCTCCACTCAGTCCTCTTATCCTATCACTGTTGAAGGTTACAGTCACATGTATCTCTCAGCCTTACCTCAGAACCAATATGATATTTAAAGGAAAGAAGAGTAAGTTAACAGATTATTGTCTCACCATATTGGTGCTACATCCTTCAGCTGTGGTCCTCTAAATCAGGGCCACTGGGCTTCAAAACTCTCAAATGTGTAGGTTGAGAGGTGGGAACAGTTCTGCGCCACTAGTGTAAAATCACCTCTGGAAAAATAAAAATCTAAAGTCACTGTTGAGCAACCATATGATGTGATGGTAGTGGTAATGGCCGCTGTGGTGGTGGTGGCAGAAATCTCAAGAGTTTACTCTCTCTCTCTCTCTCTCTCTCGATTTTTCTTTAATCTGATCCATTCCAACGAAGCAGAAAAAGCAAAGTGGATGTTACAAATATGATCTGTTTCTATAAAGGGTGAACCAAAGTCTGAAGGCTTCTGTACAAGTAGAGTTCAGGGGAGCAATTTGTCTATGCAACCTTATCTTACCACAGCAGTTTTGCTGAGAGATTGTTTCTAAGCCTTGACCTCAGGCTACAACTATGGTCCACACTGATCATTGTGCCAAGACTTGCCCCATAGTCATACACGTTAGTTAGGGCAATGGTTACTTGTTACTATTTCTTTGCTTATGCATTGGGTTAATGGTCTAATTCTCCATAGACATGTAAGTATTAGTTTCCCCAATCAAGGAAGGCTATCAAAATTAAACCCTCAGTTTTCTAAAAGAAAAAAGAAGGATTATCCAACTAAACTAGACAGTATAATTTTGTAACTTCTACATTTAAATGAACCGGAAATGGGTGGTCCTTGACTAACATAGTTTTGATAATCTGTCCAACCCAGTTTTAAAACCCACAGATCATCTTTCTACATTTTCTGTCAACTATGTAACACAAAACACTGTAAATCTAAGGACTACTTGAAAGTCCACAAGCAGATGGCAAAGCCTTGAGTTAAGGCTAACCCAAGTGAGCCTGATTAATTGCTGAGCCACCTGAAGACTCAAATTAAAATTTCGGAACATTGGTATACCTACAACTTCTCCTTGTACAAACCAAATGCCTTTCAAACATAATTTCTGTAGGAACTCAGTATTATTCCAACATTCTTAAAAACACACGGTGACAGTAAATGATACAAATATGTGGATTTAGGAACTGGTCAAGACAGTAATTGGAGTAAAACTAGCAAAGGAAACTGGTAGAAAATTCTCCAAAATTTTGAGATCCCTATACAAGATACACTACAGTAGCTCCACAGCAATGTGAATTTTGGTTACGAGAGACTGATTCGACTTTTTATTTTACAAGTAACCACAGATTTTTAACAGTACCTGTACAAGTGACGCAAATTAGCTATAAGTGTGATACTTTTATTTGGTCCTGGTGCAATTTTTTCTTCTGCAAACATGAAGAGAAACCATGTCGCATTAGGTACCATAAAAGATGGAACCACAATGATGTTGCAGCCAAAAGAGTGCAGAAATTATGTATATGCACCAGCATGAAACATATGAAAATAAATCTGGAGTTTCCATTGGCAGGAATTCTGAAACAAAATTTCTTTTAAGGAATGCCCAGGAATAGAAAAAAATAGTATATAATGAAATATAAGTCTATAATGAATCATGTAAATACATAATTAAGAAGCAATCCTAGAGCTTCGGATCTTCGATGCACTTCCTTTTGATCAGTGTGCTATCAAAGTTCTCATGAACATCTGTTTCAACAATCTTCAGCAGTAAGGAGCTTAGTTCAGGGTGGCTTAAAAGTAGTGAAGGACGAGAAGGAAAAGGATCGACATTGGAACAGAGATTACATTTGAAGATGGTGCCAATCCTGCAATTTTCGCCGTACCACTTTGATAGGAAGGTGTTGTTTTCTCTTGAAATACAGGTGGGGTTGTAGATATACCATTAGACCTTATTACCCTGCATGTGAACAGCAAAGGAAATGAAGATTAGATGAACATGGATGGGACTTATAGGCAAATGTTTATATCAGAATTATAGAACTAGCAACAGAGAAAACAGTGATCTTACCCATTGAGATCAGGGCAGAAAGTGATAGTATACTGGAAGGCCTTGCATGTGAAAGTGCTTGTGCCATCATCGAATGCATAGCTATAGGCCCTCGGGCAAGCTTGCTTGAAGATCGTCGAGTAGGAGGATGGCTTACATGTAGTTGGATTGGCATACTCTCCACTGCAGCAGTACTGATCAAGCCCAAATGCCTCACAAGCACTCTTACATCCAACCACACCTGCTGTCTCATTACCATCTACAACCTGCAGCTCTTTCGGGCAACCTGGTTTTGAGATTTTCACTGATTAGTTCTCATATGCAGCTCTGTAAAATGTGAAACTGCATCAAAGGTATTCCTACTGGAATATCTACAATGCACCACCATTTGAACTCCTCCATGTTAAAACTTATAGTAAGGGTAGAAGCAACATCAACCATTACCCAGATTGAGATCTGTAGCACAACCGGTTGCATTACATTCGCCGTAGACACTATTTGGAATGACGAAAAGTGGGAGATTGTAACCATCGACCATGCTAACATCATAGAAATCTTTGTCATTGCCATTCCCAAGAGTGATCTCAAAGAGTGAGGCAGGTGGTTCAGCACCATTACCATCACACTCAAGCCTTCCCCCACAATCCCCTGTCCGGCATGTCCCATTCCCCGAGTCATCAAAACTGCAACCAGTTCTTGCCCAGATGCGACCAGACCAACCAGGATATGCCGGAATCTCCACACTCTTGCCAGACTCTAATTCGAATCCGGTCATTGGAAGCTGTGGAGTCCCAGCACCAGCTAGTGTACCTGGCCAGATTGTATGTGGACAGTTATTAGATATGGTGAATGAGCCAGAAAATGAGCCATGGATGAAAGATAAGCAAATGAAAATGAGCTCAATGGTATGCAGGCCCTTCAGGGTTGATGACATTGTCAATGCTACAGGGATCCCCGTGGTCTCTCGTCGTATTCCGGAGTTTGGTTTGGGGGAATTGGAGGAAAGATCCACAGATAGGAACCATTGCTAAATACTGCCAAGGGAATGGAAAATTCACATGAGGCATAAGGCATTGTGTGCAGAGAATGGAAGCTTTTGGGGTTTAGAATTGTTTCTAATTTGGGTGCCCTCACTGAGAAGCGATACCTTTCTTTTGTTTATTTCGCTGGTAACAGGTTGAGCTCTGATGAGAGATCTCCACGTTGTATGATTCCTTAATAGGATCAGAAGAACCATCCTATGAGTATGAGGACCAACATTGGAGAAACCCTGATTGATATGATACTAGGTTCCTATACAAAAGCCATAGTTCCATGGGGCCTAACAATTTGGGACCAATCTGTGACCATTAGATGTGACAAGTGGGAGGCCCCCAAAACAACACATCCAATGGGATCAAAGTTTTATACAAAAAGTTGTCTCATACGAAATGGTGCCATTATATCATCTTTTTACAAAGAACAGAATCAAGGGATTAAAAAATGTTCTTTTCAGGCCAAGGAAAATTTACATTCACAGATATATGAACCAACACAACTTTTCCCCACTTCTAGAGCAAAGTACCAAATTCTCTAGCTAAATTGCAAAAGCGGCTAGAGCATTACATGTCCTCATGAAAGTTTCATCTTTTTAAGGATCTAAGATTTCCTTTCAACTCTCCATAGTTCTTAAAAAAGACTAAATCCGATTTCCTTTGTCTGCAATCTGAGCAGTAACCAAGGCTGTCAGAGCCCCAGCAACACATAAAAAAACAAAAAGGATCAGAAACTTCATGGGTTTGACGTGGCATCTTCTGCAACCTTTTCTACACCTTCCTCGCCTCCTGATTCATCAGCAGTGGGAACACTCTTGGGGGCAATGACACGGCCAGTTAAAGGATTGATAGGACGAGTGTCTCGTGGTCCACCCTTCTGTCCCATTGCAAGCATTGGTGGTGGAGGAAGAAGCCCTGTTCTGAAGAGAAGGCGCTCAACCGGTTCTGAAGGCTGGGCACCAACAGATAACCAGTATCTGTAAAAGACTAAAGAGTTAAAACCAGCAAAAAATATAACTGCTCAGTACAAAAAAAGAAAAGAAAAGAAGCAATGTATCCTCTTATGAAACAATTGAGTCCCAAGTTCCGAATCATGCATGAAGTTAGGAATGTGAACTTAGAGCTTCATACCAAACAAAAGACTGAAGAATTAAAAGCAGCCAAAAATATAACTACTAATAAAAAATGTTAAGAAGCATTGTGTCTCCTTATGGAACATACATGAGTCCCAAGTTCCAAATTACTCATGAAGTTAGGAATGAACTTTGAGGTTCAAACCAAACAAAAGAATTATGAAAGGTGATTCTTCTCATCCATCATAAAGCATAAAACGAGGCTAGTGTCCCTTTGGATTCTATTAAAATGCCGAACTCAAAGTGGGATGCATCAGGAAAAACTTAGGAATTTTTTTTCAGTATAATAACAATTGCAGCATGGCATACGATTGTGGCAGATAAGAAACAGAAACTATTTTCAGAAGGAAACTGTTTCCTGTTAAGTATTGGAAATTTTCCTTATTCCCGAAGCATAAGTTATTGAGCCACAATTCAATGGATTAACATCATAGATGGAAACAGACCATCAGCACCAACATTTAAACATCAAGCATCTTAAGTTTTAATCAATATTCCTCTTAAAATAGTGAAGTGGTTTATTGATCATCACATCTAGTTTTGGAAGAATTTCTAGTACACGTATTAGAGGACATCATCAGTCACAAGAAACATAGGATCATTTGAGCAAGCAGATAGCGGAATCCCGGAAGAAACTAGCACTGTGTTGATTTTAGCCAGTTAAAGTAATTTTTTTTAAATGGATTTCCCAGTAAGGCAATAACAACTTTTCTGGCCTACATAAATGATTGATAAAGCTTTGAATAGTAAAGCCTGACCAACTAAATTTCCTCACCAGAAGAAAGAGAGCTACACATTTATCGTACTAGTTATGCATAATACACAGCCTTGAGAAAATAAATCATTCTCCCCTTCCTGAAGAGTTTAAATCAGTGAGCCAATACTTCTATTTTAGAAATTTTGACATGATCCCGCACACCCAACCCCAGACCCCCCACACAAACACCGAAGACGACACATGAGACCGAAATGAATCTAATATGACATATAACCCCCCCCCCCCCCCCAAAAAAAAAAGGGGGGGGGGGGGGATCAAATGCAAAACTCCCTCATATCGGTGTCCTAACAACTCTTCCCTCCTTCAATTTCACCTTGCCCTCATAGTGACATGGAACATTGTCTTCAAGGTGAGGTGAGATGAAAAACTTGATATCAACATGCTTGCTTCACCACCCAATCTGCACACATCTATCTGGAAAAGATTTATGCAAAGCAGAGACCAACTTGCGCTAGAACCAGGAATAGACTGCTCTTCTCCCCCAGTAAGTTTGCAATGAATCCTCCCTGGACCTGGACCACATCTTACCAATTTGCTTCATACATTCTAGGAACACCAAGGAGGTTCAGGTCTGTGATGCATTCGTCCTCTCTCATGATCATAGCAATAAAACCAAGTTTGCAATGGGATTTAGTGATGCTGATGACCTTGTGATACATGTGGGCAGGGACTACATGTGCCTAATCCATAAGAAGCAATCCCCATTCTCCGTTCCTTAATTCCCCATTAATTTTCCTAAACTCTTGTAGATCTTTTACCAAAAATAACCAGATTAGAAATATTCACCACCACACAAACGTCAGCACGGAATATTTCCTTGATCTAAGCAGTGAAACAGCAGATCTGGTCATGCTGTATTATGGACCAAAGCTTGAATTTGAAGACCCACTGATCTATGAAAAACAGTATTCATTGCGAAGCAAAAGCAAACTTAACAGGCAGCCAAAATACCAACGAGAGGTTTTCTAACACCACAGGGCAGCACAACAATTTCAGATCCTGCTCTACCATTACCACATATCTGACTCAGACTCTCTTCCTGGTGTAGGCAAGGCCGTGCTTGAGTTTTTAATTCCATGCTAATATCAAAAAGCAATGAATAACCCTTGTATCAAAACCTTCGAAGCTTTTCCTCCCTGTTTTTCCCTAACCACAAACAATGTAGAACCAATAACTCAGAGAAGGTTCCCAAAAGATCACGAAAAACAATGCCACCACCAGTGGCCTTGAAGCAACCACCCTCAAACTCCGGTGGACTCTGGTTCATGGAGCTGCTCATAGCGTTGAAGGAAGAAGATGAAACAGCGGGCGGGCTTCCAAAGTTGCCCCTGTCAGTAGGTTTAAAAGATTTGCCAATCAGTTCCTAGGCCCTGGCTCACGCCGTCTGCACACTGAGCTGGGCCTAACATCTCTCTTTAAAGCCAGGTTATAGGATTCAATGAAATTGGCCCGATGCAGCATCCTTGGGCCATAGTTGTAGTTGGGCCTTTTAAGGCCCACTTACTTAAGAACCCAGCTGCCCAGTTCATCCCCATTATTTGCTGGACCAAGTGCCTCAACCAGACCAGGGTTAAATGGTTCAACTGCTACCCAATCTGACCATGCCTTTTCCTGATCATCTCCCATGAGATTCATCTTTGCGGTCTAAATCCTATTCGCCTCCCCAATCTTCACTGCCAACACCACAACACCCATTTCTTCTTGATCATGGGCAAATCAACAGCGGAAATCATGCTGTGGCTCCCCCCACGTAGCCAACGAGTCTTTATCCATCGCTATCACCCTCTTCCAAGGGGTTTCGCCAACGATCATGCCGCCAAGCCATTATTCTCTCTAGACCGACAATGTCTCTCCATCTTTCTTTTCCCACCGACTTCCTCTTCTTCTTCTGCATCAAGCATCTGACCTCTAGGACTTGAACCATCCATTGAACAAAGTTAGGCAGGGCAGTTTGAACAATTGAGCTTCTTCGCTTTCTCCTCCAAGTCTGATGAGAGGCTAGCCAATCAAGCCCTCCTATCCACTAAAACGAGCCTTCTTCACCTCAATTTTATAACCTGATCCTACAACTACTTTCTCATTAGCACTAATGTCAATGTCAATACAGTGGTTATCCAAATCCAAATTCAGATGTCTCTCTGTTAGGACACCAATTTTGAGGGCCACATATTGTAGCCATAGAGTACTCAGGAGTTGGAGGGGGTCACCTCCAAATATGGGAAATAGTTGGTTAGGATTTGTTAGGATTGTGTTGGGGGAATCTAAAGGGGAAGAGTGCGTGTGGGGGGGGGGGGGATGAATTCAGTTTTGTTGGGCAAGGTTACTTGTGGGAAGGGGAAGACCCTTGGGTGGGCACCGTGAATGGAGTTTCGCTAGAGAGTGTAATTAGCCATTTATATTTTCTTTTACAGATCGGCTTTTAGCTTGCAAGTGCTATGTGTGTGAGCATGTTGACCTAATTCAAGGGGTAGAATAGAGCTGGTTCTAGTGTTTGATCAATTAGAAATAGTAGGTTCAATTGAGGGAGAGGAAGGGATCTTATCAACTGGTATTAGAGTAATCACGATCCCAAGGAGGTGATAGAGCACTATCTTTGTTTTCTGGTGAAGAAGTGCAGGATGCTTAATAGAGGTCCTGTTGCTTTGTTGGGAAAATCATATTGAGGAGAAGCAGAGGTTGGGAGTGGCTCTCCAACATCTGCAAGGAGAAGCCCTGCAGTGGCTCTACAGAAAGAAATGGTTGGTGCTTGACTGGGCGAGCTTCAAGGAGGCTTTGAATGTTGAACTCAGAAATGGGAAAGAGACAAATTAGAGGCTGGATTTGGATACCAGCTGCATGGAAACTGTGGTAATTGATAGCAAGATGGAATCACAGAGCCGTGCACTGGAATCGCACGGAGAAGGCATCAACTGGTGGCAAGAAAGGATTGCTTGGCTGTGAGAGTCGAACCCTGCCGCACTTGGAGAAGAAGAGGAAGTGGAGAACCAAGTAGAGGATTCGTCTACCCTAGGGCCAAAAAAGAATGTAGCCCAAATAATTGAATCAATATCTGCACTGAAAAATGGAGAGAAATGATATTTGGAGCAGCAGGTGGAAAGTCAGCGGCTAGGGTTTCCCTTCATTGAGCTTGGAGAAGAAAGAGTAGGGAAGGTGTTTTAGTTCAAATCATCCTCAACTGGTTCGTTGGTTCAGGTCAAGTCCTAAATACCAAAGCCATTTTTTGAAGGCCCAAATCAGGTCCATTTGGTCTCAAACTTCAAGCCCAAGTTCAAACATGGACCAAAGGATCAAAGTTGGTGGGCTATTTCTAAGGCCTAAACCTACTTATGCCACAAGCCCATTTCTAATGAAACAACTTGGCCATTTGATTCAAGCCCGAACTCGGATCAAACCCATCCAGAAGGACCACAAGATGCCCATTACCTTAATTCAAGGCCCAACCCGTAGTCACTTTAAGTTGGGGCCAACCCATATAGCTGGACAAGGTCCAACCCTAGAACAAGTTCTAATAAAGAGCCCCCCCAGACCATGTTCCAACTGAAGCCAAATCCAGAACGGACTGTTGTCTTCTACCTTCAGCCCTCACGCAAGATTCCCAAGCGCGACATAGGGGCTTTCCCGGTCTATGAAATAACGCCAGCAGACGCCAAAGGTAGTGGCGAAGGTGGTTTCTCTTGTTGCGACGGTGACAATGACCTATCATGCTGACAAAGACAACCTTGGTGAGTCTGTTGGGGATGTGACTTTTCAAAGCTACTCAAAGAGGGTTTAGAACTTTCACCAGCATGACTTAAAGTCCTTTCAATGGTTGTGACTCAGGGTGCCTTATCTATTCTTTCTTTTATTTTTTTTTCGAGTTCCTCACAAAAGGGGCTATTGGAAGGCAGACCTTGGAGTTTTTGTCCATGCACGGTTCAACCTGGTTAGCTTTGGAGTGTTGGAGAAGCTATAGTGTTCAGTGTTGCTCTCTCACTGCCATCTTCAACCCTTGTTTTCATATCCCTAACAGAGAAAGGCAATCAGGGAACCAATCTAACAATGATGAATCCAGGCACTGCAAACCTGCAAATAGATCTAGCTCTGCAGCATTATACTTAAGATACTCCCCACTGTATCACATCACTATATTTTGGTTGGACAAACAGAATGCTTCTAGCAGCAGATTGCATGAGTGCCATCACAGTATTGCTTGAAAAGAAGAATCATTTTGGGAAAAACAACCATTCAATGGTTCAATTGCTCTCAGAATTTGACATTCTGAATTAGATTCATTCTGATGATGTTTTTGGATTTGGGGCAAATTTTGATTTTGCAATCACATGGGGAACGCTAGCTTGAGGTGGATAGACCCAATCCATCAGGTGGCAATGATGGAAATCACTATTGCACGGGTGGCAGGGGGACACCAGGGGTGTCTTTGGAATTGGGCCTGGTATTGGGCTTCCGAGAACGTGGCTGATTTAGCATGGTTGTGCCACAAGCATGTGAAGATCAAGCTTCTAATGGGACCTCACCATACAGACAATCTTCTTTGTCACCTTGAGGGCAAGGTAAAATTGGCCCGGGGGGGGGGGGGAAGTTGTTAGGACACCAACTTTGAGGGACACGTATTGTAGACGTAGAGTACTAGGGAGTTGGAGGGGATCAACTCCAAATAAGGGAGTTAGTTGGTTAGGATTTGTTAGGATTGTGTTGGGGGTATATGATGTAAACCAGGATCTAGGGCTAAGGGTAATGATATAATTTTTCCTATATTTAAGGTTTCCCAGGAAATTCCAGCAAAGGAGGATGAGAATTCTAGGGTTAAGAGGGTGTTTTCACACTCTCACAATCTGTTATAGTGTGAACAGGGTTCTGGATTTTTTAAGGAATCAAAAATCAGGGTTTTTAGAAGGTTTGGCTGGGGTGGATTGGGCCTATCTTTGCTGGTGCTGTGATTTCAGAACTAGGGTTCAATGGTTCAAAGGTTTTGGGAAGTCTGACTAATCTAGACTTAGGGTTTCAGAGGCTTCTAAAATTCTGCAGAATTCTTCCAAGGAAGAAGATGAAGTGCAGAAATTTTCTAGGTTAGGAAAAAAATAGGCTGAATGGGGAAAATAAACTTAGGATTATGTTCTAAGGCTTAGTGCGATCCTACGGGAGGAGAAAAGGAGTAAAAGAGGCTGGGAAGTGGGCCTAAACAGGGAGGGGTGCTCCTGCTATCGCAGAAAAAAGAAGGGAAGAGGGGGGCTACAGTTGCTAAGGGGAGAGGTAGGACCTGGCTGAAATTGAAGGGGAATGGGGAGAGGGTATTTGCAATGGGATTGGGATAGGTTTCTAGGTCTATGTGAGAGAGGAAGGGGCAGGAAAGCCTTTGGTGGAAAGGGGGAGGGTGTTCTAGGGTTGCGCAAGAAAGGGGGAAGGGTGAGAAACTGCTGTACTTACTTGGCTGATTGTGATTTGACTGCTGCGATGCTTGAAGACTTGAATGCTGCAATGCTTGAATATTAGGATGCTCAATAAACAAACACAGGGTCCCCCTCGAAGGAACCCCCTCCACCTCTAGGCAAAAACACTCAATTCTTTATTCAATCAAATCTGAAAATCACATAGTCTGACTAACTATTTATAACAAAAGTAATGTAGTACTGTATTTGATTGATCAAAACAATATTCAAATAGGACATTTCACAAGGAATCAAGTTCAAATTTGATAGACTTAAGATGAAACAGAATTTAGATGTGAAAGAGGGTTGAAACTAGAGTGATATTATAAGGATAATAGCATAACAATACAAGCTGAATAGAGCTTCAAAACAGGGGCAGAACTATAATGAAAAAATTGAAGGGACAATACGAGGGAATTGAGAATAACAATGTAACACTCAAGCTTCACACCACAAGATGGAGCGATTGGATCAAACACCAACCTACCTTGATCAAACACAAGGAGTCTCCATAGAGAAGGAATGCTAACAAAGCAATTTGATTTCAATTAATGAATTGTGTCTTCACCTCTTACATAAGTCTCTTTATATAGCATCCTAAAGAGACATACACATTAATGGTAACATCCAACCACTAGCTAACACCACCTACCTATTAATAATTCAACTATTACCTAACTCTTGACAATGAATTCTTTTATTTTCAAAGCACGACCCCTTTTATTGACTTTTCAAGAACTAGACTTGGGCTTAGGTCTAGACCATGAATATGTGGGCTAACTTTAACCCACTAAAACAGCCTTAGCCCATGAAAGTCATGGGCTGATTTGGGTGATAGCTTTAGACCTTTGATGGGCCTGACCCAATGGGCTTCTTCTTTCTTAAATATGTCTTCAATTCTGCATAAAAAATACTTTAACTTCGGGTGAAAATCGTTAGTTGACAAGGATCCCACACCTCTTGATCAAAACACTCAAATTGGAATCTAATTACTTAAACCGCAGCCCTAGATTTGGAATCTAAAAGCACACATGCTAGTTAGATAACTTAGGACTCATCCAAAACAACTTTAAATCAAAATAAAACTCTTCAAACCAAACCAAACCAAACTTGACTCAACTTACTAATTTGGACTCAACTAAAATTCTGAAATATTCTAGAGATAATTCCAGAATAAAAATAAGGGGCAAAATGCTCAAAACACCCCCAATTAAGGGGTCTATCCAGCTTAGGGTGGCTTCTTAGAGCCATCCTAGGGGCCCACTTGAGCCTTCAGACAGGTCGCAGAGAGTTCACATCAGTCTATAAAGGGGAAGAGCGTGTCTGTGTAGGGGGGAATAATTCTGTTTTGTTGGTAAAGGTTACTTGCAGGAAGGGGAAGACCCTCGGGTGGGCACAGTGAAGAATGAGTTCAGATCTGTAATGGGGTTTGTTAAAGTGAAATTAGCCATTTATATTTTCTTTTACAGATCAGCTTTTACCTTTCAAGTGTTGTGTGTATCAGTTTATTGAGCTAAGTCAGGGCGCAGAATAGAGCTGGTTTTGGTGTTTGATCATTTGGAAAGTGTAAGTTCCATTGAGGAAGAAGGGATCTTATCAGTCTGCTTCCCATTACTGAAATCAGTTTTCAAGGCTTCTTTGAAGTTTGTCCAGGTAAGCTATGGCCAGCACTTGCGGTATACCCAATCCAATGTGTCTCCCCACAGGTGTTGGAGAGCCTCACCCAATCAATCATCATACTCGATCTGGTGTGCACAATAGAAGAGCCGGAAAACATGGATAATGCAGTACCATATCTTTTCCCGCAGATCATAGACGCGCTTTGATACCAGTTAACATGGATAATGCACTACCATATCTCTTCCAGCAGATCATAGACTTTGATACCAGTTGACAAAACCCCTGAATCGAGCCCTAAATGGATTCATTCAAACACACAAACACACACAAAACATTCAAATTGAATAATCTGAAGATGAAGTGTAAGTAACAAATCCATTAAACTCAGTAACTTAACTCCATAACAGAACTCCACATACCTGAATACACTCTTCAAAATGCCCCAAGGGTCTTCCCCTTTCCACAAGCAAGCTTGCCCAAACAAAGCAAACAGTCGATTCCCTCCTTTTACCATCCCTCTCTTCCCCTTAAGATAACCCTAGCAAAATCCTAACTACTTTCCATGTAGGCGAGGATGAGATCCTTTCCCATGTTCAAAATCGATCCCTTACAACGCCCTTGAAACCCTACCTCTACGGTGTACACCCATCTATATTGGTGTCCTAACAACAGCTCAACAAATCCAAGACTCATACAAAATTCAATTTCTAATATTTAAATCATGCTTAATTAATTAGATAGTGCACAAATAAAAATAGCATTTTAATTTCCCTATCAAGATCCATAAACAAACTCCTTATCATTCTCTCGCACTTATGTGACTTAGTATACTACTATATTCAAAACGAAATTGTATCAAACTAATTAAGCATCCTAAGCTATCTCAATTTAACTACTAATCCCGTATCCTAACTCCACACAACACACAGCACCCACCCCACCCCCCCGCCAACTTTTTTAAAAATTTTGGTTACTTTCCTTATTTTCCTAATTTTTCTCTTTCCACATGTGAAATATCACTATTCCCCTTTGAAGGTAAAGATGACGGATATAAACGTCATTGTCAATAATTATCCAACGGTTACAATTGAACCCCTATTTTCAAGGAAGAAAAATTAAATCCAATTAGAAACTAACTCATAATTCCTAAACCCTCTCCCTATTTATTCTCCCTTTCCATTCCTATTTATTCTCTCCTCCTTCCTCTTTCCTCACATGTGGCTTAGGGAAAACTTGGAAAAGCTAAAGGTTGGGAGTTTATTCCTAATTCTTCTCCACAATCAAGTATTCTCTCACTCTTTCTCGAATCCTTTTTGTTTTCCTTTTCATTTAAATTTATATGGTCTCTCTTTTTTTTTTTTTTTTTCTTTTCATTTTATTTTTATATTGTGAATGGAATATTTGTAATTGTAAATAACTAACTACCATGATTCGTTTGACTTGCATCTAGTATTTTACTGTTGAAATCAAGTGTTCCACCCCCACCCCCACCCCCCCCCAAAAAAAAAAATTAATGTTGATTTTGTAAGATATTTTTTTAATGAAAAAAACATTAATTAAAACTAAAAAATATTTTGTAAGATATTGCTTTGTTAACAATCCTCATCCTTTAATCTACCTTTTTTGGGTAAATAATTTACTTATATTTTTGTAAGGGTTAAAATATCATTATAAATAATTTACCCATATCTTTAATATCTTTAATGTGTGGGCCCACATCCGAACATGATAAAATAAGTAAGAGGTGAGACCCTCCGTGGGTCCTGCATGGACCCACAGAATACATGTGGTGAAAAAAATGTCAGTATTCCCTCAATGGGGAGGTGATTCAGAATCTTAGCTCCACCCTTGCCCCACCCCCCCCCCCCACCCCAAAAAAAAAAAAACACACACACACACACACAAAAATAATAAATAAATAAAACAAAATTGCTTATAATTAGGCCAGTTGCAGTGAAACTAAAGAAAATAAATGGCCCAGCCTACAAACTAACTACTTCAAGCATATTTTGGCCCATTACACTATTGATCCACTATGGGCATTTTAGAATTATGTTAGGCCTCTATATGTGATCAATGTCAAGCATATTTTGTTAGACATAAATAATTAACCATAGGAGAAATGAAAATTAGCATTAATACATGCAGTAGGCAATCTCTGACATGTAGCACTAGAATGAGAAGCATGGTAAATTTATGGGTGGGAAAAAGACAAATGTGGGATACATTAAGGTTAATCTCAGTGCTACTGTCATTGAAAATAAGCTGAACATCTCAGTTGTAAAATATTAACAAATTATTTAACTATGGTTAATAACTTACTGTAGAATAATATCTTTCACAACGAAAATATAAAACATCATAAATATTGGGAAAAATAAAAAATAATATGAAAAACAAAGCAACTGTTAGCAACAAAGTGGGATACTTTTACTAGTCTATGAATGTACCATGTGAATCCTATTTCTTTCAAGGATTTGGTATGTATAACATATGCCAAATTTACTACAGTAGATGAAGGCACAAGACGCTCATGTCAGAATTCATCAGGCATGGAAGTTACGGGATTTGAGCTGATCAGGAAACCTCTGGTGTCCCTTCACCAAGTCCTGAACATTAGCCCAACAAACTGTATGCGAAGTTTGAAAGTTCCATATAAAAACTAAGTAAATAAATTACCATTTTGAATTAGACAAGAAGCTTTCTTTTTTAACAGGTTTGAACTACTTCATCAAAATGGCTCAGTTTAAGACAGGTTCTTGAAACAGTTAATATGAATTGGAAAGCTAGATTCAATTGTCCACTTGATTAATGCTTCAAACTACAAAAATTCACTTAACTGCAGCCTATAACTACTGGCTGATATTTTCTAAAATCCAGTTATTGCTTTAACATTTTGGTTCTATGATTTAAATACAGTGTAATTGACTGAAATGAAAAGGGGGATATTATGTTTAAAGAGGCAGCGTATGAGGGAAAAAGAAATTACTTACTTAATTCTGTCAAAATTCAGGCCCATTCGCTTACCACCATCCTGACCTATATCCCTCAAGGGGGAAGAAAAAAATAAAAACCAGTAAGATACATAGTCATTCATAATAAAACTACCCAGGGCAAGTAAAATGGATAGGCATACTATGGGAAAATATTAGAGCTAGACTTGAATTTGAAAAAAGCATGTTGTGAAATTCATATTTAAGGAATGAGCAAATACAAACTTCTTTCGGGGCAACCAGAACTACCTGGCAATGGATTGTAATAACCCAAGACTTCCAAATGCTTCCCATCTCTTGGAGATCTGCTGTCAGCAGCCATGACTCGATAAAATGGCTTGTTTTTGCACCCAAACCTTGACAAACGAAGCCTAACAACCATTTTCTGAGCAAAATTTTCTTCTTTCTTTTACTTCTGATTTGATGTATCTGCAAAACAGAGGAAAAGGACACAATAAAAAAAAATCCGCATCTTGTGAATTTCTTCATAACAACTGGTGTCCCAATTGAGCTCCATAAAGAAGCAGATACAAAGTAGCTGATGAATACAGCCACAGAGACTAAAATCACCATAGAGGTGGGCCCTATTAGTTTCCTAAGAACTAACAAAAATTAATTTCTGAAAATATATCCTCCGCTACCCTTCCCATTTTGTGTAAGAATGTGTTTAACGAGAAAAGAAAACCATTGATGCAAAATCAAAACAAGTGGTTTTAGCTACTAGTGTGGTAAACGGGATGTAACTAACTTGAGAACTGAATCATAATGAGAAAATCACAGAGATGAATCAATTGTAATTAGTAAGGTGGCAAAATGAGTAGGTTGATGCCAAATTGATACTTATCAGTGTATACAATTCCTAGCCAGTCCAGATCAACTCTAGTTATTTGTATTTCAGGCAATATGACAAACCAAACCATGTTCAATGTAAGGAATTTCCTCAAAGAGCAGACAAAGCAAGAAACAAATACAAAATAAGTTATAACAATAGAACTAGTTTTCTAAAATACAGAATTAAAAATATGATGAATAATGTTTCATGAATTACACATGTATATAAAACTTCAAAAGGAGGGGGGGAGCATTCAAAGACATAGCTGGTTGTCCTAAAGAAAGATTACCATGCCCTCAGAATCAGCTACAGTTCCCAAAAGGAGAGGGAAGGACAATGGAACTAAAACCTAATGTTTTACAAGGGGAACCTATTAAAGAAAGGGTCTTCCTCCATCTTTTCCTAAATTAATGGCGGCCATTTTTCCTCTGCCACTGCAGTTATCTACAGAAGATGGAGAAAGGGAGTTCCCACTTCCCAGCTTGATCAATTGGTCTGTACAGGACCCTGTATTGCAGTGAGGGAGAAAAAGGGAGGCTTACAGCTTGGTCGATTGAGCCTGTAGCCTCTACCCTGCTGCAGCTGAAATTCAGTAAGACAAACTCAGTAAGAAAGAAAGAATTTAGTGTGCGACCTTTATGGCTTCACGGGTCAAAAAGAAATAGAAGAAGTCTCAGGGTTAAAAATGCTAAATTCCATTTGATAACCAACACTAGCAACAGTTTGGAGTGTTTTGGAAACAGAAACAATTCTATAGGTGTTTGATAAAACTTTCTTCTGGAAGTGTTTTCAGCATCAGCAGGCATTTGATAAAACTACATTAGTAAATTGTAATCACATTTACGAAAACTGTTATTGTAGTCTTTAAATCAATTTTTATCATGTTATATATGTCTATTAGATTTTGAGAATTACAAAAGGATTTCCAACAGAGAGAAAGAAGAAGAAGAAAAAAATATATATATATATATAGTTCCACCCTTAGGATCCCCCCCCCCCCCCCCCCCAAACCAGGAAAAAAAGAGAAAAAGATATACACAAGGATGAATAGTCATAAGAGAATTTCAGCTTACAATATCAGACACCTTAAACCCACGTTGGACACTGATGCATGCTTCTATACTTGCCAAACAGTAATAACTTAACAAAATTCACAAAGAATTGTGAAGAAAATAATTTAGAAGAAGTATGTTCTACTTGGCTCTTATCAATCAGAAAGCTCATAGATTTTCCAATAAAACTAGGACTCAACTTTGGCAAGGGACTATCAACTACTTAAGCCCAGATCCTCTGAATATACCCTAATGTGAAAATAGAGGATGCTACTGCAGAGTCAAGGAATTTGCTTGTATGGGCACAACTCTCTTCCTTATTGGAATGCAACTTTTCCGCTAGAAGCATAGGCCAAGCTTCTGGATATGGTAATAAGATACATCAGGCAAATTGATTTCCATTAGGTCCCCAGACTTCCAGTGTTCAGATAAGAAAGGAATGATGCAACAAACGGCATTGTCCATCAAAATGTTATAACTCAAACTTCAACGTCTGCAATTGCAGATTGGTATAGAGCAGAAAACAGTAAAAGAGGGTTTGGGGAGGAGAAAGAGACTAACAACACAATTGACACCAACCCACTCAATGACAAGGAGGCACTTGGCCTGAGAACTTATTCAGCTTTCAACTAGGACTTCACATCTGAAATATTTGAAACGTAAGAAAGGAGTTCTGTTGTGGTATATGAATGTAAAGGAACATTAACAGATTCTAGAACTATATCAGTTCATGAATCAAACTTGATTGCTAATGCCGCACTGTAATTTAAGCTACCTGGTAGTAACATGAGGTCTGTTTCTGTAAGCATGTAGGTGCTGAAAAAATCATTGGTTTTTGGACTTCTATATTTTTTTTCAGTTCTTGATAGCTCTCTTTTACACTACTTTCAAGCCTCATTTTCTTCCATAGCACCCCTCTTGTCTTTTGTATAGCCATTTAATGGTTGGGGGTCTTTTTAGCTTTTTTGCTTCCATTATCGAATAATGGGAAATGAGCGTACCATGGTATTAATAGATTCTGGGACATACGAGACTGCTACGAAATATTTTGGCTGATAAGCTTGGTTTTTGGCATTCCAATCAGTGTCCGAGGGAATTCCCAACTAGCATGGTTGTTTAGGATATAAAAACCATATGCCTAATCTATAAAAAGGGATTAGGGAAAAGAAAGAGACTACAAGAAGAGTAAACACCTCCTCAATTTGGTCCCCTTCATCCCCAAAAGAAATCAAATTTATCACCTGAAAACTCAGCCAGGTTTGGCTTCAAATGAATGAGAATTGTCTCAAAATGGAAAATCACAAGAAAAGAGTATCAGAAAGTGGACCTATAATCTTCTATCTATCAGTAAATTTAACAGGAAGGAAAGAATGGAGAGAAGAAAAATCTTTACATGGATTTCTTCCTGCAGATCAGTGAGCATGAGATGGTTTGACAAAAGAGCAAAAAAAACCATCCTTTCAGAATTGCAGGGTGTGTAGGTCTCTTTCACTCTCTTGATCAGGCATCCCTCATGTTAGCTTCTCAAAGAGTTCCACTAGAAGTTGTGACTGTTTTATGGAAAACCAGCAAAGCTGGAGTACAAAGACAATGTATCATTGACTCAATACAAAAGTCTCATCTTTGTTCCAAAAACAGGAAAAAATAATGCCAATTGCAATTTAAAAGAGAAACAAATAAAACAAAGATGAAGAAACAGTCGAAAGCCAAAAAAAGAAGAAGAAGAAATCACACAAATTGGATACATAGAACACAGGGAAATCAAATAGCATGGAGGAATAGAATGGAAAACTTATAAAGAGAAGAAAGTTTGCAAAAAGGAGTACAAGCTCACTTCCTGTGTAGCAGTCAACTGAAACCATGGTGGCTTAGGTTTACCTGTTGAAAGAGAGCCGAAGGAACAGAAGATCGAGCAGGAGTAAACCTACACGGTATTGAAACAGTTGAGTGGGGTTGACACATCAGCCAAGCACTGTCAATGACCTTCAACTTTGGAACGAACCTTAGGCAGAGGCCTAGATAAATTGTTATTGATCTTCATGGAGAAAGAAACAAGGAAGAGAATTAGAGAAAACAGAGAGGGATGGATAGAGAAAGAAAAGAGGATACAGCAGAGCACCTGTTATCGCATTAGCTAGAAAAAGTCAAAGAAGCAGCAGTGAATGGTGAAAAAAAGCTCTCAATCTCAAGTATCGGAGGATGAAACCATGAAAGATAAGGGTGCAAGTTTGTTCCTGGTGGACCTGACCCCAACCCGAACTCAAGATTTAGGCCCTAAGGGCAAATTAGAGCCAAGGGTGAGCCTGGGATTAGTGTTTGTTCCACCCAAACTGTTTTGACCCTTCCTTGATTTTGACCCTGGTCCCCAATGGTCACAATATCAACATGCAAAGAGATCGAGAAAGGAAACCTTGCTATAATGTCAGGTTGTTTTAGGAATAATGTTATCTTCTTTTTTTTTTGTTTTTTCACTTAAGTTGGCCCTAAGACTAGGCATCGAAAAAGCCCACAACAGGCTGGGAATGGCATATAAGGTATCTTGTTGAAGTTGGGTTTCTGTGAAAGATGGGTATCATTGGTGATGAGTTGTATCACATCCATCTCTTACAATCTCCTGATTAATAGTACCATTAGCTCCCCTATCAGCTCCACCTGAGGCATCAGGCAAGGTGACCCATTATCCCCTACAATTTTCATATTATGCTCACAAGGTTTAAGTTCACTCATAAAGCAGGCTGCGATTTCAGGTCCTCATCACAGGGATTAGGGTTAAGAGTAGAGCTCCATCCTCACCCATCTCCCCTTTGCTAATGATTGTTTGTTATTTTCTAAATTGAAGCTTAATGCAGTTTGCAATCTTAAGGCATGCTTAGACCTCTACCAAGGAGCAAGAGGACATGCCATCAACCTTAAAAAATCAAATTTATTCTTCAGTCCCAACACTCGCATCAAGTTCAGACGATGGTTCTCTAGAGTTACAAAATATCTATGCCTCCCATCCGAAATTGGCATCTCCAAGAAGCAAACCTTTCCTGAGTTATATGATAGAGTGACACAGAAAATGGAGAGTTGGAAGCTTAAAATTCCATCTCATGCAGGGAAAGATACTTCACTCAAATCAAATGGCTTTTGCATTTTCCCAATACGCAGGCTTTCACTTCAAATTGCCTAAGTCAATACATGAAGATATAAGGAGAGCTTCAGCCAACTTCTTTTGGGGAGCATGGGTGAAAAATAAAATAACCATTGGGGCTCATGGGTGAGGATTTGTAGGCCTAAATTCAAAGGAGAACTAGGCTATAAGAATTCAGCATTTCAACACCTTCTTGTACTCACAAAAATGGAAGCTAGTCTCTGGAACAAAGGAACAAACCATCTTCTCTATGAGCAGGTTCTTCAAGGCTGTATACTTTCCAAATTCTTTTCAGTTGGGCATCATTGCTAAGGCCAAGGTTCAAAGCATCACGTACCAGTAATATATCGGTCAGGTGATATATATATATATATATATATATTGAAGTATCCAACAGATCAGCTAAAGTACCCATGAAGGAGAGACAAGCAATGGCAACTAACATCTGAGGAAAGAAAGACAACTCAATTGGGAATTTACACAACATTTTGACATATAATAGAAAATATTATACATAACTCATAAGTTAGTACCACATCTCTCATCTGGAGAAGCACCCAAAGATTACCTCACACACCCAGATTATCTCCGACCTCTACCACACAAAATTACCACTACCTTGCTAGTATGGCTTTCTCCCCCAGTTGAACATATTCTCTCTGTTTAAATTGCGAGTGATAATTTGTTCTCATAAGTGAGTAATCAAGAGCAACAAAGACTAACATGCGGGGGGGAAAAAAGCGCACCACTAGTTTTAGAATGGAGCCAAACAACAATCTCATGCATTATTAGTTGTAGAATATAAATGTAGCCAAGCACAAAACAGAATGGTGAAATCTTATCCTTACAGATCACACTCCCCCCCCCCCCCCGACCCCAAAAAAAAAAATTAACTAATCAATTTGGCAAGATTGACTTGCATCTAAGGACAAGTTACAATAGCTTAACCTGCCAATTTGGCAGGCTTAGATACCCAAAGCAGCATTCAGAGGGTATACAATATCAACTGTTAGCAAAGCACAATATTCTGTTTGATGAGCTATCAACATCTGTAGTCTATACAACAAAAACAAAAAGTAAATTATATAACACCAAAAGGATGCACTATCCTAATTGGAAAAACCAATAACAGGCACTTCAACAATCACCTGAATCAAGTTTTTTTTTCCCACAGTAGCTCTGTTTCTTACAGCATCATTATGAACAAAATCTCATCATAAAACGTGGGAAGATCTCTTAGCCTTACACTTATGGATGGGTTGAGTAAACCCCAGAGTTTTGGTTTGAGTGAGTGGTAAAAGTCCAATGCAACGGTCAGTTGCATCATAAGGTTCCAACAGGGGGAACCAAGTCCAATCTACATCAAGGACTCATGTAGATTTGGTATGTAGGTTGGAGAGAAACAAACTAAAATCTGACTTCAAGAAAATGCATCATTGTTGGCCATCTTCCTTTAAATTTGTAGAATAATACATTATTGTCTTCAGAACTTACCCGGAAAACTGATACTACAATTTTCTCTCCAAAAATCTCTCACTTGTTGACAGTGGAAGAAATTAACCCTCATTGAAACGTGTATTCACTAATAAGCTCCTTATCATTGAATGTGGAGCAAATGAAACCCAGCAGCAAACAAGTTTGACACTATAATTTCCATAAATTGACAATCATATTTGTTTAAATTGACTGGTCCACACCAGTTACAAGAGTGGAAGTGGTACCCTTGATTTGGTTACTTGGAGGATATAAAAGAAGCAAAAAAGTTTAACAGAAGGAATTTTGTCTCTGCTTTGCTAGGAAGTGGTAGCTCGAAAGAACAACATTTCTTTTCTTGTGTTTTCTTGTAAATACATATGAAGCCCCTATCTAGTTTATTGTCCAGGCAGCTGTTTCTAGTGTGAGCCCTTGCTTCAGTATATAATTACATCAACATTAGCTTAACCAGCACCCATTTCTGATAAGACAGGAAACTTTTCTGCTGAGCAAATAACAGTTTTAATTGCTAAGTGGTTGCTGCTTTCTTATTGGTAACCTTGGCTTCCTCTTTTTAATTGTCTGAGTTTTTTCTCTTATGTGCTAAATGAAAATTATGTACTTGGTAGTGTTATTTTCCAAGAAAAGGCAAGAAAAAAAGAAATCCTGAGTTTTGCTATCTGGCTTTATAGCTGTTTCTTTGGACTTGGGCGCCAACTTGTTGCCCTGTTCGTTTCCCCTCCTAGGAAGGTCCGCATTGGTGTCAGTATGGAAGTGAGTTAACCCCTATAAGGGTTGTAAAGCCTCCCCACCCCCCACCCCCCCAAAAAAACTAATAATAATAATTTCAACCTTATTTTATGCTTCGTAAGTTTTTTTTTTTCTTTTTCCTTCTTCCTTATAAAGGGTCACCATTTAAGATGTGGGATTTTGGTCAACCAATGATAATCACATGCCTCCCAAAATAATAATTAGTGGCCTACTTTGACAATAACTAATAGTAAAAAATTTGTGGCCTTTAACCCCTATTCAACCTTTTTGCCCTCCTGCATTTCAACTTCAACAGCCATAAAAAAATAAAGAAACTCAAGTGCATGATTCATTTATATGTAATTAAGGCAGACCCACCACATGAACAGAACAAAATCCCATCATAAAGTAAATGCATCCCCAAAGACCCACTTTGTAGAAAACATAACCATGAATGACCAGTTTAGAAGGGCAAACATTATCTTTGTTTACTTTTCCAACCTAAAGCCTGAGTTTAACAATGGTTGCACTAGAAACAGTTGATGCCAAGTACCAAAGAAAACCGAGTGTAAAAGAATTGAAACAAATGGATGTGGAAAGTGAGTTTCTGAATATGTCAGAGAAAAATGGGGGACTGAAGAGATTGAAAAAATATGGATTTTAGAGGGCATGAGAAGTCATAGAACTATGGATAGAGGTAACCACTACTGCTCTTCTGGGAAAAGCATAGAGGTGCGCAGGCAAAAAGTGAAAGAAATGTGAGAAAGCTAAAGAGAGAGCCATAGTTTTGCTCAGGTTTATCTTCTACTGTATAAGACCAAGTTCTATAAAGAAAAGCTTAAGAAGTGGAAGATACTCTCTCACAACTCCCAGGTTGTTTGATCTGAAAATCGACTATGGGTTTTGGGTGTCATTTATTGAATTGACATGAAATGTGGAAAGACAAATGTGGAGTTAGTCGCTTAATTTACAGCATACGCTAACTAATCTTCTCGTTACCAAAAGTTAAAGAAAATTTATTTAAGAGACTCTAAGCGCAGGAAGTTGATAGCCTCACTTATCAGCTTAAATCATCTTTTGTAAAACCAAATAGACAAACAACTCCCACCAAAAACTACATCCCACAACTCACTTCATCAATTTTTTATTAGGAAAGTATAAAACGGAGAAGAAGCATACCTGAATCGAGTAGAGTTTGGAGAAGAATCAAAGATGGATTCGCCCTGGAACTTAGAGGGAATCGCTGACGAAATTAGTTGCGATGGTATTGATTAACACCCCATTCAGGTATTTGGTCGCCCGTTGCCGTCGCCTGAGAATGAGGGTTTATCACAGCATTCCTTTATTCAATGAAATAAGGTTCTTAAATCTGACAGAATGTTTACCAAAGAGACGAAAAATCTGACAGAGAAAATGTTTTCATCGATTTTGAGGGTTTGATTGTAAATTTAAAAACTTTAAAACTTTACATGTAAAACAAAAATTATATTTACGTTCACGTCCCCATTACTTGATTTCTACCACTTGTTACGTTCGAGGCAGTGCGCCGACGATGCCGTGAACAAAAATCCTACTTATTTGCCAATAGAGGAGTAGTAGGATGGTTAGAAACCTGCTTCTCAGTGGAGAGGTCATGCGTTCAACTCCTACAGGCGGCATATGTAATATTCCTATCCCTATATATAAAAAGCGTCTTTGTACCTAAAAAAAAAAAATCCTACTTATTACCAATGAAGGAGTAGTAGGATGGTTAGAAACCTGCTTCTCAGCGGAGAGGTCATGCGTTCAACTCCTACCGGCGGCATATGTAATATTCCTATCCCTATATATAAAAAGCGTCTTTGTACCTAAAAAAAAAAATCCTACTTATTACCAATGAAGGAGTAGCAGGATGGTTAGAAACCCGACCCAGGGAAAGGCAGGGTTCAACCCACCGACGGCATATGTAATATCCCTATCTCTATCCCTATATATAAAAAGCGCTTTTGTACCCAAAAAAAAATAATCATACTTATTGCTTCATGCGAAACAGTACATGTCATTATTTTAGGGCCTGTCTGGTTACATGAATCTAGAGATTTCAAATCTCTAGATTTATGAATGTGAGATTTATACCCGTTTGATTATGAAAATCTCTGGATTCATGAAATCTAAAGATTCATCTTTTTACATTAAAAACGTGAATCTATAGATTTATGGGTATGATGTGAAATCCAGAGATTTCATCTCTACTATTAAAACGCTAAATATTTGTATTCATAAAAATTACAGATAAATCGACAGATTTCATTCCACATGTTCAGTTAACCAAACGGTTAATTTTATGAATTAGAACTCCATAGATTTGACATCAATAGATTTGAAATTTCCAAACTCATGTAAGTGGCTCTTGAGCATGGAAAAGTCTTTTAAGGGTTCTCCACTTCTTTAATAATGTTTCATTTAGAGTTGTAAGGTTAGGGACAGAGCCAATTAAGTTGAGATGGGGCCAATTTGGGACAGGGACAAAGCCAATCCATCTCCTATCGGCTCGATCAAGGATTCTCACAGTGGAAAAAGGACTGATTTTGCCGTCAATGATTAAGGTAAAGGACAAAAATATTAGGTCTTGAGTTAAGATTAGGGTTGAAATAAACTTAGCTACGGCATGAGGATAGAATTGGGTCTAATTCCCAGCCTAGCTCGACCCTATTCCATTACTATACGTAAATGAATTCTTATGAAAGAGAGAAAAAAAAAAAAAAAAAAAGGGAAAAAACAAATAAGAGGGGAAAAAATTACGTTAGTCTTCAATTAAAAGAGTAAAACTAAATGTTAATTTGGCCGTTTACTCGAGTCTTTTCTCTAGTCTATTTCTGGCTTCAATTTTGTCTCCTGCAGGAACGATGGACACTGGAATGAGGTTGGCAATCCTTTCCACTTGTCTGATATGTGATGTAAAGCAAGAAAAAGTAGAGGAGGCCCTCAGTGGCCTTGTTGAGATTCTTCAATGAAGGACTAGTTTGCAATCCAAACCTCCACTACATCTTTTTATCATAATCTCTACAATATTGAAGGGCCTGTTTAGTTATATAAATCTAGTGATTTATTCATAAATCTTTTTTGTCTCTCTTCCCCTATGGAGTAAGTAATCTCGAAGCTTAATATTCTGTTCTGTTACCTTCATTTTTTACACAAGAAAAAAAAAAAAAAAAAAAACATTTTTAATTTATTTCTCAATGCATGTAGATATGGTAGAAAAAACAAAGTAGATGTTACACACATTCTATTCCTGAAAAAAGGGTAAATCCAATGCCAAAGGCTTCCGTGCATGCAAAGTCCCAAGGAGAATAGCAGGTGTGGGGTTGTTTTAGGAGGGAAGATACGACCTCGGTTCCACAGCACCTGGAAAACCGGCTTTTCACGTGGGGGTTTGCCAAGGTATATCAGCCCACATTTCAGATTGTAAAGCTCCAAATGTGGGACTAATTGTAACATTACCTTACTCTTACAAGACGATGACGGTTCCACCCCACCTAGAAAACCGGCTTATCAAGTGGGGGTTTGCCAAGGTATATCAGCCCACATTTCAGCTTGTAAAGCTCCAAATGTGGGACTAACTGTAACATTACCCTACTCTTACAAGACGAGGACGGTTCCACACCACCTAGAAAATCGGCTTATCAAGTGGGGATTTTTGCCAAGGTATATCAGCCCACATTTTAGCTTGTAAAGCTCCAAATGTGGGACTAACTGTAACATTACCCTACTCATACAAGACGAGGACGGTTCCACACCACCTAGATCCAAACCGGCTTATCAAGTGGGGGTTTTTGCCAAGCGTATAACAGCCAACATTTCAACTTGTAAAGCTCCAAAATGTGGGACTAAAGGGAACATTACACCCACTGTTACAAGATGCCACGACTCGGACTCGGCCCACTCTAGGCAACTCCGCTCCGGCGGTGGTGTTTTTCCCCACTCCGGGCAGCCCTTCTCCTAGGTCACCCCTCCAGAGTAAGCCATCCAGCAGGTCGGACCAATGATACGACCTTGGTTCCACACCACCTGGAAAACTGACTTACCAAGTGGGGGTTTGATCCAGAGGTATTATCAGCCTACAATTGGGAAGCTTGTCAAGGCTCCAAATGTGGGACTAACTGTAACAGAAGTAGGGGTAATTTTTCTATGTAGCCTTACCCAAGTAGTTTTTGCTAAGAGGCTGTCTTGATGCCTCGACCTTCTACTATAACTGTAGTGCATCGACAATTGCACTAAGGCCTGTCCCTTGATAGTTGCCATACACACCGCTAGTGATGGCAATTGTGACTTGTTATTGCTCTTCTTATACAATAGGTTAATGGTATAACTCTCCCTAGACCTACTAGTAGTAGTTTTTCAATCGATAAGGTTATCAAAATTAAACCCTTAATAATTTATGAAACAAGAAGGATTAACCAACTAAACTTTGCAAACCCTAGATAGGAAAATTTTGTTACTTCTACACCCAAAATGAATTGAAAAATGAGTGGTCTTGGTAGTCCAAAGGTAACTAAAGCAAAGCAAAATCCATACCATTCAAACAATCCTCCGATCATGCTACTTGATTCATTAGTGTGAAATGGCCACTAAGCTTGTTTGATGAATTGACCATGCATTCGGTTTGGTATTCAAAGCTTTGAAAGCATCCGACTATATATCTATGTATCTATTCTGCCAAATCTTTCTATTATTAAAAACGATTGGTACTAGAGCAAATTGTGTTGATACCCCAAAATTGAGGCTATAAAGCATTGACACTCCACTTTATATTTAAAAAACACAGAGATCCCAAAATTGAATTTTTATTGGATATACTTGTCAAATTTATCACTAAAAATATTTAAATAACTGTTTATTTTAAAAAATATCCCAATAATAAACCGTGTCTAAAAGGTTTTCAATGACAAATTGGACAAATATATTTAATGAAAATCCAATTTTGAGGTCTATGTGTTTTTCAAACATAAAGTGGGGTGTCAATGCTTTAAGGCCTCCATTTTAGATGCTAGTGTAATTTGCTCTAAAAACTAGATATCTTTATACATTTTCTATCACTGTAGACATCTTTATACATTTTCTATCAACCATGCAACAACTAACTTTGCAAATATAAGCACTACTTGAAAGTCCATAGGTAGATGGCAAAGCCTTGAGTTTGCGAGATATTTTGGTTAGGAAAATTTTAACACTAACCCAAGTGATCTTGATTAATTTCTAAGCCATCTTAAAACTGAAATTAAAATTTCTGGAACATTATGACGCAACATATAGCGTAGAACAAATAACTCTGATAACTGAAAATTGTTATTCAATTGTGGAAATTCCCTTACGAGATAACAATGACTCCTATTTATAGCCAAGAAATCCTAAAAATATTAAGAAAATAAAACAAAACTAAAATGTTTTAAAATTAAGAGTCAAATATTTATGTTTTTAAGCATCATTTTGACTGTCGGATTCCATCGTTTAGTGGGCTTTCAGGCTACTTTTAGTTTCCTAGTCAAAGGGTAAACCTAAATATAGATGTTGTAGTGCTCGAAAAACCGTTTATGCCCTATAACTCTTCCTAGATTAAAAGTTAAGCCTGTTTCAAGGATTACCATAAAACTGCATCACATTGGTAGACCTCACAACTTCTCCTTGTACAAATCAAATGCATTCAATTTAGTAAATATAATGACAAACAAAAATTTTGTAGCAACTCAATCAATCCAACTATCTTGACAGTATATGATACAAAGATGTGGGTTTAGGAACTGGTCAAGACAGAAATTGGAGTAAACTTAGCTAAGGAACTGGTAAAAAGTTCTTTAAAATTATGAGATCCCTATACAATATACGCTACACTAGCTACACTAGCTCCACACCGATATGAATTTTGGTTACAAGAGACTTCTTTGACATTTTATTTTACAGGCAACCACAGATTTTTACCAGTACCTGTACAAGTGAGGCAAATTAGCTATAAGTGTGCCACTTTTATTTTGTCTTGTGCAATTTTTTTATCTGCGATCATGAAAAGAAACTATGTCGCATTAGATACTATAAAAGATGGAACCGCAATTATCTTGCAGCCAAAAGAGTACAGAAATTATGTATATGAACCACAATCAAACCATATGAAAAATAATCTGGACTTTCTACTACCAGAAATTATGAAAAGGAATGCCCAGGAACAGAAGAAAAAAGAATATATAATGAAATATAAGCCTGTAATGAATTTAAAAAAAATACATAACTCAGAAAGGAGGAATGACTAATTTGTGCCATGAATGTCTGTAACTCAGATTACTTGCAGAAGTTGGCAAAATGCTATTGCTTGCATTCACTTTGCATGTAATCAACACCTAAAAGGAAAAACTGACCTTTGCAATTCATTACTGATTTCAGTCTCTTTAAATGAGAAAGTTTGGTGGAAACTGTAGCTATAAGAATTGCCTAGCACAGACAGACAATCCGCTGAACCTAACTTTGATTCGCCGAATACCACTTCCCTAAACTTCAGAATGTCGATCTTGAATGTATATCTAAAATCATAAATCTGAGAGATGCTACGAGAGCTCTACCAAGTGAATAGTTGTCAAGGCATGGCCTTAGCACCCAGGTGGATTTTCTCTAGTCTAGGCAATGACTTCCTTATTGGTGTTGGACCCTAAACTCTATTTATGTGTAATATCAGTTAAGTAAATATTCGAAATTTGGAATTTCGTTTACCTAAGATATTCTTCATAGACAAGCAAACTGCCCCCTATTTGAATCCAATACAACAACAACAACCAATAAGCCTTTCTTTCAGCTAAATGGGGTTGGCTACATGATTCTTGCCTTCCAATCAGTTCTTTTTGAAGCCATGCTATAGATGCAAGGCCTAAGCCATGCATGTCCATTTTTAGCACTTCTCTTAAGGTTATCTTAGTCTGCACCTAGTTCTTCTACTTCTTTCTGAATTAAATTGCGTCTCCGTAGAGGGCATATAAAGGGTTCCGGTGAATGTGGCCTCACCACATTAATCGATTTTTTGGTAACTTAATATTTATCAAAGCTACTCCCAAACCGGCTCTAATATGATCATTTCTTCCTAGTTTTATCATCATCCATTTAAACGTCCGCATTTATGCTACATTGAGTTTATCTTCATGATGCTTCTTAACAGCCTAACAATCTATGTCATACATCATAGTTGGTTGTACAACAATATAGAATCTTCAACTATTCAACAAGGATGGGGTTCATTGTTGTTACTTGAGGTCTTGATGGCTCTTTGTTAGTGCCTTCTAGGCCCTCTTAGCCTCATTGCCCCCCTTCTTTCCCCCTTGTGTTTTTCTTCCCTTTGGGACGTTTATATTATATTATATATTCATCTAAAAAAAAAATAAAAAAATAAAATAAAATAGATTTTTAACTATTGTTGAAATTCTTAACTTTCTATTTCTAGGTCCTTCCTCAAATCTAAAAATTTTATAAATATTAGTGTAATAAAAATAAAATCATTTTAGCAATTAATTTTCGTTGAGAACAAAAGCATTTCTCTAAATCAGGAGCACTTGAATGACCCCTTTTTTTCTTTCGAGAATAGTATAAACCAAATATGGTAATAGTTATATCAGGACCATGATCACTTCCAAGAACAATGTAATCCAAATGTCATGTTTAATATTTCGAACTTCCAATGGCTTGCTTGTTCATTTTTGTTCACTCCTAGTTCTAAGTTGATTTTCTTATGACTTTATGACTTATGTGACTTAATATTGAATTTGGATGACTTGGTGAGGCATAATGTTAATTTTGAATACTTGATAATGTAAAGCATATATTGTAGCATACTAAACAAAGTAAGAAATGAGGGGGAAAAATAACACTTGGGCAACATAGTTACCTACAAGACATGATATTTGTCAATATATCGTACTTTCATATCATAAAAATTATGTCATACTATGATTATTTTCCAAGAGGGTTCAAGAACCCCTCTCAAAAGCAAGTCCATTGGCTTTAATGCATTCTGTGACCGAAATTTAGATGGGTACAAACAATTTACATATAATCAAGCCCAATGATACAAGCATGAATTTGTCTTTCGACACACACGCACGCACACACACCACACAAAATTTCTTTAAGAAGCAAGATAACCGTCTAATGCAGCAATTGTACAAAATAAGATTGTTATTTCCTGTTCATTTCTATGAAACAAATAAACGCCCTGGTGTCTTACATAAGTCAATAACTAATTTGCAATGTAACTCATGCATAATTTGACAGACTAAATATTTTCACTTCTACTATTTTACAATACACAGCCAAGTGAGTAACAAGATAATTCATTTTATTGCTGAAGGCACACCTCGCAAATTCATTGAAATTATGCTATATGTCAACAAGGATACTTACGAGGAAGTGAAGAACACTGCATTTTGTAATGATAAGATAAGACTCTTGATGAGATGTCCAAACTTTATACTGCAACTGCTACAGGCTTTTTGCTGGTCTTTATTCCTTTAATAGCTGCAATATAGTTGCTTTAGATGCAATTTAATTGCATGCATACATTTCCATGTATTCAATCACGTTGAATTTAACAAAAATAATCTGGGAAAAAAAATTCATTCTGATAAAGAGAACGAATCCAAACCTTCAGCATAATTTTTAGCTCCAAAGACAGCAGAACCAGCAACTAAAGCATTGGCTCCTGCTTCAATAACCTGCCAGAAATGATTGTAATTTTAGGCAAACCCTTACCAAGAAAGAATTAATTCTAGGCAAACAATAGTAGATCATAATCCAAAGAATACAAGTTGTAAAGCTAAGATTAAAAAAAATAAAATGTTTAACTCAGAGAAGACAGAAGTATGATCCGCCTACATAAAGAAGTGTCTCCGCCCCCCCCCCCATCACTTTAAAAGGCCTCATAATCTGGACTATCCATTCATTAAGGATAACTTTCTAAAGAAAAGCTTTCCATTATATTATAGAGTAATTAAGAAGTGGAATCCGCTCAGTCAAATAGGAAGAATTCTCCGGATTGAACAAAGGTTGAACCAGCCAGAGGGTGCTTTCAACCCACCAATTAAAAATCCAAATGAATTTATAATACATATGTTTTTCACCCCTGTGCATGAACATATGTGCATTTCTGCGAGAGAATCATATCTTTCTAGTGATGGAAGAAAAATGAGTGAACAAACACAGGATAGCTGTTCAGCATCATAGTACCCTGAGTTTTTTTTTTCAAAAAAGGTCAAAACAGATGGGAGATATAATATACAAGCTTCCTTTCTTTTTATAATTTCTCAAATCAGTATGTATATGCCAATATAATGGGAATATATACTGTTGGGATAAGGCTAAGCCAGCTCTAAGTCTTCAGTATTGGATAACTCCACACTGTTTTGTCTCACTCGCTCTTTACCACCAAGGAACAAAAGAACAAGGATAGAATGAAAGACATACCTTATATGCATTTGCTGGACCAACTCCACCATCAACTTCAATCCATGGGTTCACACCCTGAATAAGCAAGTAACCAAATATTAAGGAAGCTTTAGGAAGCTTTTCTACTCTATTTTGGTTCACACAGACTGGAGCTCCAAATTAAATGGTGGAAAAATGATGACTTGAGGAAAAAATAAAAACTTCATCACCTTTGCAACACACATCCTTCTCAAGTCTGAGATTTTCTTTACTTGACTCTCAATAAAGCTCTGTCCACCAAATCCAGGGTTGACCGACATAATTAACACCAGGTCAACCACTGCACATGTATAAAAAGACAAAGTGGTCAACTCCATACCCGAAGGCTGAATGGGTCCTAACTCTCAAATGTGATTAGGTCTTAAAACATCATAGTGGAAAAAATAATAGAAATGACATTTATAAAGGAACTCTTGAATGTACATAAGAGTTGCAGCGAAGCTGCAACGAAGCAGCAGCTTATTTCTCAATTTCTAGGCGTTGTCTTCAAAAGGTTCATATTTGTCTTTGACTTTCTAAATAGGTCATACCCACTGCATAAGGCTCTTGCATTTAGCAAGGTCTAGGGAAAAAATTACCCCTATTGCCAGGTGAACGCACGACCAAGCCTTCAGCATGCGAGCACTTGATAAGGCGCTGACCCTCACTTCTCCACTCCATAAATATTTGTAATAAAATTGTTAAAACATCTTTTCTCTATTGAGAGAATTTTTTATTATTATCATTTATATTTAAGCATAGCCTGATTGAGAGTAGGATTGCTAACCCAATATTCAAGAATCTTGGCTTTATTAGGTGGTAAATGGTTGGAAGGGCAAAGATGTTACTGACACATTTTTTAGAAACTAGGAGAAACTTCACTTGCTCCACCAGTTCCACATTCTCCCTTCAAAATCTAACCGTACTTAATGATAGATTCACCCTTGTAAATCTAACACTAGAACAATTGTTTCCACATCCTTATTTCTCAATGCCCTTCTGAGTTCTTGTTATTGGCAGGAAGTCCTTAACTAAATTCTCTTTCATATCTTGTCAGTTTTCCTCAGGCATATCTGACTATCGTACTTTCTCTCACTTCAGAAAAGTAGGAGAAAGCAGAATGTCAAATTAGTAGACTTGTAGGAAGCATGTCAGCTTAGCAGGACATTTTGTTCTCTATTGAAGTTAAAGTCAATGATCACAGACCCAACAACAAAAATACAGAGCTAAATTCTTGACTGAATCTGATCCAGAAAAATAAATCAAGGTTTTCAGGAAAAGCTACATTAATAAGTAATAGTCCCTTAAGTTACAAATCATCAAAGGCACCTCTAACTGATAATGTATATAGATATTACCATCAAGAACATATTCAATGGCAGTTAGAGGGGTAGCAGGGTTTAAGACGACTCCTGCTTTGGCTCCCAGGCTTTTGATCTGAATCATAAAAGGCAGGTAAATGTGTCAAAATACATGCTTAAAGACTTTCCTTTTTTTTTTTTTTTTTTTTTTTGGGAGGGGGGGGGGAGATGGTGGGGGCAACACAGAACAAACTAAAGACAATTCAGAAGACTATACACAAGCAAGCTGCATAGGGATTAATCTTAAGCTCGTAAGTGAAGACAGCTCTTAAGCATGTAGCCCCCACTCTGAGGTCCCAGTTAACCAATGTAAGGCTATCCAGATTTGCTATTTTGGGATTCAAATGGCAATTACCATCAGGGTAGCCCCTATTTTTGGGATTCAATTGGCAGCCACCATCAGGGAGGAACAAGTGACAGTGTTCTGATACAATATTGAAGCTCCCAAGTTAAAAGCTTAAACAAGTAAGTGGAGTTACCTACCAAATGTATAGACAGAATCCTGAGGTCTTGGTTGACCAACTTGGGAGTGGAGCTGTTCATAACATCCTCATCATCACCCAGTTCAAATGGATTAGAGTACTAAAGTTATATCCATGGGACATTGATCCTATGTATGAATGTGCAGAGACAAAAGGGGCTTTTCAGACCATCACAATTCTTAGAATTCTGATATACGCATTGTTTTTGTGATTATAACCCATCAAAGTAGAGGGAAACCTCTGCCATTTACAGATAAATAAATATCCTTCACTCATACTCACCGTCAGCCCCCTGCCCTTTCAAACAAACAAATAGTCCTGAAATGCAGAGATGAAGATCTTACTTGATTAACTGTTCGATGCAAATGTATGGTGGCAGATTGCTCACAGTGAACACTGACAATGTCTGCTCCAGCCTTGATAAAGTCAGGTACCCGCTGCTCAGGCTCCACAATCATCTAAAAGGGTTTTCACATTAGAGCTAATCTCATTTAATGTAAGGATTCATTTAACAGTCATGTTCCTTCCAGGAATCAGATCATGGATCAATGCACCATGCTATTCAAGAAAAGGAGGAAGAGATGAACAAGATTACCAGATGTACGTCCAATGGAAGATCAGTCACTGGGCGCAAGGCGTCAACCACAAGCGGCCCAATTGTAATATTTGGCACGAAGCATCCATCCATCACATCAACATGAATCCAATCACATCCTGCCACCTCCACTGCTTTTACCTAGTTAAAATGAGAATGAAGCTAAATCACCCATGGGAAATATGTAAATTGATTTCCTATTCTTTTCTCAACTTATCATTCTTTTGACAAATTTAAATATATAGGCATAGAAGGGAGGAAAATGTCACTTTCAATATTAAATTATAATAGGTGCCAGACAAAAAAAGGAGGTATACAAGAAAATCAGCACTTGTTTTTAAATTTGCATAGTTTGCTTCCCAAGACAGGCTATAAAACAGAAACATTTAATAAAAACCTAAGCAAAGTAACAAACCCAGCATTAGTGAACTCCAGAGCATGATGTAAAATTATTCAGTGTAGAAAATGCAGACACCTCTTTTGATCCAGAGGAAGTCCAATACAATCAAGGAAAAAGAACTGCCAGAAGAATAGTCCATTTATTGAAGAGTTAAAGTTTTAAAGAATACCTAACTATGCAAGTATAACTAATACTAGATTATAGAATGACCAATGGAAAGCAGGTTGTGGATCAAATCAATCTATCACAAAAACAAAATCCTATTCATAAGACAATAACATTCATTTACTTAGAAGACCAAAGTGCAACACTGATGAGAGACATCTTTTACTACAACTGCACTAAAAAAGATGAAAGCAGATACCTCTAAATTTTACCTACTATGATAAATGTTTATAGATCAACTGAAAATAACAAACTAAATAAAATAGGTAACGAATTAATCATCATAGGGAACCCAGTGAGTCATACTTTTTCCCTCAATTATATCACAAAGAATCTCAAACTAGAAATTGAAAAATTACAGTTCAAAAAGAATACCTGTTCGCCCAATTTGGCAAAGTTGGCTGAGAGGATAGATGGAGAAACAATGATGTCGGTTTTGGAGTATTTATCAACACGGGATGATGCCTTCACGGTCACCTGGTACTTTCGCCTGAAATGTGAACAAAGAAAATCAACTTGAAGATATCAAAACTGGGACGTGAACCACTAAACCATATTAAAGAATACAAAACATCTTAAATAGACCACATAAAAATTAAATGCATTGTTCCAAGTTCAGCTCGACATAATCACAAAGACCCAAAAGCAATTCAGATAACCCAATATTCCTATCTTAAATCCCAAATCCTACTTTGCATGTCTCCATGCCATTCACCCATACTCAAACAACAGCTTACATGAAATTTAACTTCAAATCTGTCTGATCTGGAGTAGAACATAGTTGATAGTTTTGCTTCTTTTCTCACAAAACATAGTTACATTCTAAATCAAACAACCAAAAAGCTAAGCCACAAGGAAATTCCACCATTGGGTTTTATAGACATCAAGCAAAGTAAATGGCTATACAGTGGCTCAACCCAAAATAGAGGGGATTGAGATTATCATCAGGAAGATACCTTGTTGAGGTGAATGAATTAGGATTAGGGAGAGATGACTTCCGAAGTTTAATGCCCCCACCAAATCCACTGATTTGGGATTGAATGGAAGTCGAACACAACGAAGCTGCTATAGCCATTTCTCCCTTTTCCTGTTCTTCTCGATCTCGAAATTTAATCGGTCAAAATAAATGGTATCTTCACTTCTCTTCGTCTCACACCAGTCGCTCAAAGCCTAGGTTTGTGTCTCCCGCAAGTCACGAGTCAAAAGACTCAGAGAATCCCAACTAAACAAGAGGATGAATCAGCGCAGGACACCTGTAATCTTTCTTGTCGGGTTCTTTATCTTCAACGGTTGGTTCTCCAGCTAACCTTCTTTAGATTATCCTCAGCCATACCTTCTGACTACAAATTTTATTCAATGCTCAATATACAATTGTACATTCTGAAGAGAATTCCGAATATGCTTGAGTATTCATTCCCCTAAATCAGTCAAATTTGTCAAATTCTAATAAATTATTCACAGCCAAATGTCAATTTTTGTTCCAACTGAAACTTTAAAAATCTGCCTGTATGAAATTTTTTTTCTATAATTTAACCTCAAATTAAAAATTGAAAAACAAATTGTAAACAGAAACACCGGTTTCGGTTCTGCCTTGGATATATTCGATTGTTATCTCAATTGACCAGGGCATGAAGGTTCATAATTAGGAATAACATTTACATTTTGGCTCATGAACATAGAAGCTTATACGAAAAAAGGACAGAGAAGCTTATACGGAAAAAAAGTTACATCCCCAAGAGACAAACCCAATGTTCCACACAAAGGGGTTAATAGCTAAATTCATGATTAGCAGAAGAGCAAAGGAGAAAAAAGCATCTTCATCCCAAGAGGTTCTTTCCAATCAGGTAGCAAGCGTAGGCATTAATGGTAGTATATTTGATCTGTTCATCACTAAGTGAGAATCTCATTCTCTGGCTTTTACTGGTTTGATTTGTTAGATTTCAATAAAATTCTTTATTTTTTACCAAAAACAAGAGAATCTCATTCTCCCACTTGGAGCAACTAACACTTGGATTCTTCCCAACATGAAAACCCAAAACTTTTTGTGCCAACTCGGCTAATCCAGCATTTACAGGACTCCCATAAACCCTAGCAGCAAGTGGACCCAACTCATTCCCCAAGCTTTGAAATAAGAAAAAAGTGTGTATTACCAAGATTTTTCATCGGAAATTATGGAAGTTATTACCTTCTTGCAGTTTCCAACCTTTTCCATTGCCATGAAATTCTTTTTATCTCTGAGATCATAACCGTGTCAATCCCTTTTCTCCGAGTACCTAGGACAAGACTGTTTCAATTCCCTAACCAAGAATGGCCGGTTTTGCACTTAAAATATAATCTTTGAGAAAATTTTTGATGTACAAAAAATAATGGAGGTAGAGGATCTGAATTGAAAAATATAACTCCATTTCTTGAAGTTAAGATTATATTTTTTGTACATCAAAAATTTTCTCTCGCAATCCACCACATAGAGCATCCGGGCTTTTTTATATCAGGTTAACTATAAGAAAAAAAATTTGACCTATAAAGTATTGGGGATGGAGTTCAAGATAGAGGATCAGAACTCTATACTTTTCCATATGAAGTCCGAAAACTCTAGACCCAATCCTTACCCAATCTATAACATCAATTGTTTGAGAAAAAGAAAAGAAAAAAAATCAAATCATCCAAGCTGATACAGAAGTGGTTGGATGACGTTTGTGGGTAAGTTGATGTAGAGTCTAAAGAAGAAAGCCATTTCCAAACTTTCTGGGCCACCAGCAGTTATGTGTGATGGAAATTTTGGGCTTTCAGACTAGAAAACCTTTGGAGGTTTGTGGAGCATATTGATTGTATTTCTCTACGGCAATGAGATTTCAAATATTCAAAAAGAAATCTACATGAAAAATATATTAGAGAATAACTATAGAAGAGAATCAATAAATAGAACTTAATTGGTATGAGATGATTTATTTCATTTTGCATTCAATCCTTCTGTCCACGGACCACGCATTTTTTTGGAGTGATGAGGGTTTGGCATTCTAGATATATGATGGGGTCTAATCTGAATTGCTAAAGACTATCAATGGTTTGACGGGTTTTCATCACGTTTATTTCTAACAAGCAAGTGGACGATGCATCCATGTCCTTATGGATGAGTGACATGTGTCCAAAGGTTCATTATCAAAAGATTAAGGTTAGATTTATAAAGTTTTTTTTTTAAATTTTAATTTAATGTTAATCCTTTGATGTGATTTACGGATATGTATCACTCATCCACAAAGAAATAGATAATCCGTGTCTTCGTTAGAAATGAAGAGAATAAAATTCCATGATTTGGCATTCCAAATACTCTAATAGGAATCCAGAGAAAGATAAGAGGGGTTAATCGGTAATTGCTCTGTCTTAAATTTGGATTATTCATGTTCACTTAAGAGGGGTTGTATGGCAACGAATCTGTGCCAAAATTCCCAATTCAGCACAGAATCCATTTTTTATACTTCTGAGCTGAAATGGACAAATTTGGCATAGAATTGTTGCCATAATCTTGTATGACTGGACACAGATGGACACATTTCTCCTGCCCATCTTGGCACAGAATCTTGTATGGTATGTACGACTTTTGTGCCAAAATGGGCATATTTTTTTAATAAAATATTTAAAAAAGATAAATATAAAATAATTAAAAAATACGTAAATATGCTGGTTCAATTCATACACAGAGGCTCATATAACCTTAGAGATTTAATCTAGACAGTGTTGTATAAGTGTTGGTTCATTCATTTTGGGGTCAAAATTTGTATTAGGGTTTTGGAGGTTTTCTTCCTCCTCACTCGTGCGACAATAAGCTCTCTGGTTCTCTCTTTTCTCCTCTGTGGTTTCTTGTTTCTTTTGGTGTAGGAAGGCTGGGATCGAGTTGTTTATGGTGATTTGAGATCTTGGTTGTGACGTCATGACTCGATTGTGATGCTTGTACAGATTTTGTAATTTTAAAAAATTTCATTATAGTGTGTCGAACTCTCATTGCGCTCCGGAGACGTAAGTTCATTTAAACTGGACTCCATTATCAAACCTTGCCTCTTTTCTTTGTGAATCAACGAGTAAAGACTGAGAAAATCCCAGCTAAACCAGAGGATGAATCAACGCAGTACAACTGTAATCCTTCTTTTTGGGTTTATTTTATCTTCAACGGTTGGTTCTGCAGCTAGCTAACCCTTATATAGATTATCGTCACCATATGCTTCTGACTGAAAATCATTCAATACTCAATATAGAACCAAACAGAACCACCGGTTTCGATTCTGCCTTGGGTATATTGGATTGTTATCTCAATTTAGGGAACGAAGGTATAGAGAACAGCATTTGTGTTTTGGCTTAGGTAAAAAACTCGACCTTTGAACCTGGAAGCCTACTTCAAAAGAAGAAGAAGAAGAAGTGATATACCCAAAACGTCAAATTACTGTTGCTTCACACAGATGGGTTAATAGCTAAATTGCATATTTATTAATATTTTATAACCAAATTATTAGCAGAACAGCAAAGGAGAAGAAAGCATCTTCATTCAAAGAGCTTCTTTCCAATCAGGTAGCAAGCATAGGCATCAATGGTAGCATATTTGATCTGTTCATCAGTGAGAATCCCATTGTCCCACTTGGAGCAACGAACACTTGCATTCTTCTCAACATGAAATCCCACAACTTGATGTGCCAACTCGGCTAATCCAGCATTCCCAGGATTCCCATGACCCCTGCTAGAAGCAATTGGACCCAACTCAATAGCATTCTTACATGCAATACCATAATCGTGGAGCTTAGCGATGTCTCCAGTTATTCCAACACCAACAAAGGAAACATCACCATCAGCTATCAAGTTCTTGAGAGAATCAGGAACCACATTAAGGTAACGCATTTGTATAATAAGGCAACGAGTGCCTAAGCAAAGCTGGAGCAGTGCAACCCTCTTGTCTGCAGAGTTAGGGTTCCACTCCAGGTCCAGTCCAATGATGGGTTTTGCATTGCCTGCACAGAGATTCCTTAGTTCCATCACATGAGTATCCAACATTGAAGCATTCTTGATGACTGTTGCTTGAACCCTAACACCACCTCCAACATCTACATTGTAAGAAGACATCTTTGGAGCAGTGGAAGAAAATTAGAATATTACTCTTGGATGTTTAAGCTGAGAAGAGGCTCTTATATATACAGATTGGCTTCCTCTAGTGCTGGTGAAAGTTTTCACTCTTTCTTTGAGAACTGGATAACTCCCATTATATTTCACATTTCCAAGGCTCTTCCTCTCTGAAGGTCAAATTTTCTAAGCTTCGAGATAAGAAAAGATGGTTGTTACTTTGACTTGCCCTTGGAAATTATGAAATCTGTTATTTCCCTTTCAATTCCCAGAATTTTTTCTTGTTGCCATGAACTGTTGACAAGACTATTCCACTAACCAACAATTAAACTTTGAACTTGGCTTCAGCCTTCAATAATGGGTTTGTGAGAAACCATTATATCTGGTTTGGTTTATTTGAAAGCTGCAGCAGGTTGAATCTGATCGTCAAGGTCAATTGAGATCCTGGTTCTCAATGGGGAAACATTGAAGTTGAAGTCAAGCCATTGGTTAGGCCAAACAATAGGTTCAGATTCAAACAAAAATTTAGTACAGAACTTCATATACAAAAGTACGTGTAACGGCATTTTAGATGATTTTGTATAGGGTTCCTCCATTGTATTTCTCAAAATACCTATCCTTGAGAGTATTTGTAGACACCCTAATTCTAAATGGACTTCCAAAGTTTTTCTATATGTATCATACTATCACATCACATCATACTATTATATTATATTATATTTATATTAATGTATATTAATATATGATATTATCATATTGTATTATTTTATATTATACTAGTATATAAGTGCATGTACTCTTTTTTCGTAGCACATCTTTTTCTTGACCTTTATTCAAATATCATATTTTGTTGTTGTTGTCATTTTTTATCTAAATTATTAATACCCTTTATATTTTTCTTTTTCTTAAATTTGCAAAATCAAGTCAGACAATTTAATAAATTTTAGTAACAAACTCTTCATTTCTTACCTTAATTAAATTTAAAATAATAAAATAATAATAATAATAATAACATTAGGAATCTCTCTTCTATCAATCACTAAAAAGTTTTTTTTAGTGAAGTATAAATGATTGCTTTTGTTCTGCTATTAAAAATGGATTGTGGTAGTTTAATGACTGGTTAGTGGTATTAAAAATTGAAAGTCTATTTGGATGGCTCTAAGTGAGTCCCATCTACTTCAATGTTATTTGTCATTATCAGGAAATAGATCAAAAGCGTGAAAAAATGATGGGCAGCAAATTGGATTTCGTGTTTGCTGAGAAAAAAAATTCAGTTTCTTCACCTGAGAAGATTGTATAAGAAAAGGAAGTTATAGGTCCAAAAGATTGAACAACATGAACTTTTAGTAGCCATAATGTTAAATTCGTTTTTAAAACTCATACCACAATAATAGAGCCATGAAGCAAAGGCTAGAGAACAGAAATCCTTCTTCATTGAACACAGAATAGGAAGACAAAACATGGTAGAATATTAAAAACTACTTATTCTCAGATAAGGAAAGACTCAAGCATCTTCATCCCAATAGCTTCTTCCCAATGAGGTAAGAAGCATATGCATCAGTAGCTGCATACTGGATCTGTTCATGGGTGAGAATCTCATCGTCCCACTTAGAGAATTTCACACTTGGGTTCTTATCAAGATGAAAACCCACAACTTCACGTGCCAAGTCAGCTAACCCAGCATTCTCAGGTTTCCCATGAACTCTAGCAGCATGAGGGCCCAACTCAATAGCATTGCTACATGCAATGCCATAATTGAGTAGCTTTGCACTGTCTTCAGTGATTCCAACACCAACAAAGGAGACATCACGGTTAGCTATGAAGCTCTTCAGAGACGCAGGAACCACGTCAAGGTAACGCAGCTGTATAATAAGGCACCGAGTGCCTAAGCAAAGCTGCAGAAGTGCAACCTTTTGGTCTGGTGAATTAGGGTTCCACTCCACGTCAAGTCCAATGATGGGTTTTGCATTGCCTGCACAGAGATTCTTCAGTTCCATCACATAGGTGTCCAACATTGAAGCATTCTTCACGACTGTTGTTTGGAGCTTGACACCACCTTCAACATCTACAGTGTAAGTAGTCATCTTTGAAACAATCAGGAAATACAAGAGGATTTTACTATTGAGTGTCTGAGGTGAAAACAAACTTACAGACATGAGGGGTATTTATATAAAGCGATGGGCTTCGTCCACCGGTCAAAATTTATGTCTTTTTCTTTGAGAACTGGAAAACCCTAACTGTATTTTGTATTTCAAAGACTCTCTCCCTCTTCTCTCCTGAGATTAGATTATGTTTGATTAACTGAATTTAACTTGGTCAAATCCTTTTAGTTTTGCGATAAGAAAAAGTGTAAGTTACCGAGATTTTCCCTTGGAAATTATGGAAGTGATTAGTTTCTCTTGTAATTTCCAACATTTTCTATTGCCATGAATTTTGTTTTTATCTTTGAGATTGTAAGTGTGACAAGACTATTTCGCTACCCTAGAATGGCCGGTTTAAACTTTAAATTTAATCCCAACTACAATAAATGGGATTATGCTCTTTAATGTGGAGTCTGAACCCAATGCTTACCAGACAATAGCATGAATTGGGTTGGCGAAATACAAAACCAAATCAAATCATCTAATCTGATGCAGAACTGTGGCCTGAAGTTGCACTAAGGAAGTCTTTGACATGATTTTTATTTGTAATTTTTACCCAGATAAATAAAAATGACAGCGTTTGGTGTAATTTATACTACTTATTTTTATTTAAAAAGGTTGAAAAAAATACAAAAATTGAAATAGATTGAGACCTGTTTTTTATTTTTCTTGAAAAACCTGTTCTACTTGTTTTTGCGCTGGTTTGCATTGCAAGCCATGAATGGCATGGTATAACTGACTTTCCTTTTTCCCTGATTAATGTATACAGAACTAGATTTTCGTGAACGTCTTTTTTTTTGGGTGTACTTTTATTTTGTTCTTCTCTAATCTGATTGCCCAAGTAAAATGATTGATAAAAAAATTTCGTTTTACATCTATACATTGAAAAAATTGATCAACATCAATTGTTTCTGTGTTTTGTCTTACTTTTTAGATAAAAAGGCATCAACGTTCAATACAAGATCAACTATTGGCTTGTGAAACTATATTAGATCACAAATTTTCTCTCTTATTTGTTCATATCTGCTGCAGGTTGGTAAGTTTCTAGCATAACCTACAATTAATGCTAGATAACGCAGACGTCAGTTGGGGAAAGTAGGGAAATGGAACATTTGTCTTTCAGAATATCTTGTGAGAAAATGGATAATCAGTAGGTGCTCCTTCCACACAACATATTTAACTGTTCAGTTTTTGCTCTTCTCACATTATTTGATACTTTAATGAAAAGTTTATTCCATGAAATTAGTCACCTAGGAAAGCCATTTCCTCAGAGAAGTGTTAATGACTTTAATAGAGTAATTAACCGTCAAGCTCATTGTTATTTCAATTTAAGTTATGTTATTCTTCTGGTCAAGCTCATTGTTATTTCAGTTTAAGCTATGTTATTCTTTTCGTCACCTTTTAGAACGCCAAGAATAGCTGGAAGGCCTAACTTGCATCTCATCATCGTTGCTGACATAGTTAGTTCTTACTCCTTGTAGAATGGCAATGTGGTGTGAGTTAATGGTTGGGCTGCCTTATTTTTGACCCAAGCATGACCTTCATAATGACCTAAAATGCCTAGTTCCATGCTGCTTGATAATTCATTATATTTCTATGCAAATTAAAACAACTAAGAGATCATTAAATTCTATAGATTCTCATGTAACAACTACACAAACTATGTAAATATATTTCTATCATAAATGTAATTCATGATATTTACTCCAACGAACAAAATACATAAATTTCCTATCTTCATTATGATTAACAAATCAATTGATTAGTGGCCAATTAATCAAAAGTATTAAGAACACAAGTAAAAATTCAATCAATTGAAGGTTTTGGCATATAAATCGGACTGACTTTGGGAGATAAAATACACAATCCCACCATTGGATTTGAAGAATAAGAAGTTATTAAGATTTTGTCAAAAAAACAGTTTGATCGGACACCAAATGACCATCCGATGAAGAACTTGATCAAAACTAGACATAAACACTCAAATAATGAATTTTTTTCATCTTCCTTCTTTGATCTAGTCCCCAATAGGAAATAAAACATTTTTTTTTGGCCAACAAGAGAAAAGGAAATAAAGCATTGAAGTATACAAAGAATATTTCTCTCCACGTTTTTGACTTGAAGAAGCTTCTAAAGTCTAGTCTAGCTAGATGAAAAATTCTTTTTTTTATTGGAATAAATTTGAGCTTGGTTCTTTAAGATCTTTTTGCAGAATTTTTCAATAATACCCCTACATATTGGTTGATTTCCTGCAAATACAAATAATAAATCTTAATTAAAAGTGCTAGGAAACATTTAAAATCACCAAAATTATAGAAATAAAACTAATTAATTAGTAGATATAAAATCTACTCATTAAAACATCTAGTTAGAACTTAAACCAAACTAACCACTTTTGATTCAAGATCAAACCAAACCCTAAATGACTTTTTCACTCGCCTTGACCCTAAGACATGAGTTTAAGCTTTGCTCATCTATACTCTTTTTTCTCAGCATCGCGTTTTCATCATCATCTCTAACCATCAATCCTGTGAACGTGAAGATACATCGAACGATTAAAAGAAAGGGACACGTGGCATTCAAAAACTGAATGCCGGTAGACAAATGTTGCATTCAAGGCTGAAGACATTTGTGAGCCACCCTGATACCTTCGTGAGGAGACCCACTTTCAATATTGACAAGGTAAACCCTTATATGAATGATAGGAGGGCTATTCTCCCCTCCCCAAAAAAAATGATAGAAGGGCCCACTTTTAAATCAGACTCGCCAATTTAGGTAGGAATTTTCACCCACATTTTGTTAGAATTTATACATATTTAATTTTACAGCTAAAAACAGTTAATAAATCAATCAAATTGAGAGGTCGGTCGTAATCCCTTTGAACACTAAAGAAGAAGAAACCACCCAAATAGACTCAAAACTTCATATGGCTTTAAAAAAATTGAAAAAAAAAGAAGAAAAAAGGTCTTATGACTGTATGACACCGTTATATATATATTTTTGGAAAGAGTCTAATTGTAACCATTCTAGCATTCTACCGAAAGAAAATCTAATTGCAAGATTTCAACCCTTTCTCTTTTCAGCTTGTCTCATCTTATACCTATTTTTATTTTTAAAATTATGTGGGACCGGAGGATTGGAATTTTCAGCATCACGTGGTCAAAAGATATCATGGCAAGGATACAAAGGAGAAAGCAAAAGTAATGATCCTTGCAACCAAGGGACCACTTCAAACCATTCTTTATTACTTATTTATTTATTTAATTTTTTCTCTTTCATTTTTGTGACATGAAGTTTATCCAACCTAAACTTATGTGCATTTTAACTAAATCTCATAATATTACCAAAAAAAAAAAGCTAAATCTCTTGGATAACTTTTAAACAGAAGGGGGAAGGAAGGATAACTTTGATGAACCCTAGTTTCAAAGGGATGGATTTGAACACTCTTAATTTCTTATTAAGAGGCATTGATCTTCGTTAATGAGTTAACTCTTTATATCAAATTATTATTATTATTATTATTATTTGTTATTTTTTAATTTCATTACTTTATATTCAAAGATGAGGAACTATTACATATACCATAAAAGAGAATTTGAACATACGACTCTTTTACCATAAAATGTGTTGATCATTATCAATTGAACAATCCTATATATACATTTTTTTTATAAATCTAATAATGATTGTAAACTTCTAGTTAAAAAAAATAGAAATAACAATAGTTGGATTTAAGATGAATACTACGTAACAGGATATGAGATTTGGGTGAGAAATTTCCATTTCACCACAAGTCCACACTCCATACAAGTTAAACGGACTCATATCAGGTTCATTTCTATGTTAGAAATGGACCATCTATTTCTTTGTAGATGTGTGACATGTGTCTTAATATCACTTCAAATGGTTAAAATTTATTTATAAGTTTCATCAATCACTCATTTGATGTGATTTATAAATGATTTTTAACTATTTGATTTGATGTTGAAACATATGGTCCACATTTATAAAAGAAAATAAACCGGATAAATTTTCCAAGTTAGAACAACTCAAATGACTGAAAGTGTGGTTAGAATGCTTCTTTCCTTCACTTGAGGTGCAAGAATCCTAATGCCTCTTACTTTCCCCTCTCTCTCTCTCTCTCTCTCTCTCTCTCTCTCTCTCTCTCTCTCTTTCTCCTTTACAAAATTTCCTGCTCTTTCCAAATTTTGTTATTTTTCTGTCTTAACTTATCCTTCCTGAGAAGCCAAGAATAACCTGAGCAAAGCAAACAGTGAAAGGTAGTGTGGGATTATAAAAGTAGATAAGAACAAACATCCACTTCACACTCTTGGAAGGCTTGCAGCAGGCCATTCGTTATCAACTAATCCGAAACTGTCTTTCGATAGTTTCCATTGTTGTCTCTTTAACTCCTTCAATGGAAGCAACACAGGCAACAACGTTCAGAACCGTTAACCTCTGTGCTGCCTTCGTTTCTCCCAGAGCAACATACACAATTACCTCGATCCCTCCTGGAACCTCTTCCAGGGCAGTCATGCTTGGACTCTCTGCTGCTTCTGTAACCAATACAACTTGCCTGAACCCAAACCCTAAAGACAACTTTTCCTTCGTCACTCGCTGCTCCACGAAACCAGATATTGAGAGCGACAACACAACCAACGAGGACCCAACTGTTGATACCGTCCCTAATGCAAGCAATCCTCCAGTGCAACCATCAGCTTTCTCTCCAAATCAAAAAGTTTCCTTTTCATCCTCTAGAGGCTTGGTGTTTGGACCGCGTACAGGGAATTCCTGGGACAGCCAGGAGGTTGGATTTCCGGTTGTGAAGAGATATCTTGGTGACGATGATGAGAGGTGGTTTATGTGGTACCATGGAAGCTCGGATCCAGGTTCCTCCTCTAATTCGATAGGATTAGCTGTTTCAATCAATGGAATTCACTGGGAGAGAGGTGCAGGACCTGTTCGATCAAGCAAAGACACAGGCATTGTAATGAATTGCAGCAAAGATTGGTGGGCTTTTGATACCCAGAGTGTCAGGCCTTCTGATGTGGTGATCATGTCGAGTTCGAAGGTCAGAGCTTCCACTTCTGTTTACTGGCTTTACTACACTGGGTTTAGTTCTGAGAAGGTGGAGATTCCAGGGTTGCAGCAACTCCTGAAAGAAAACCAAAGAGGGACTGATGTAGATGAAATAAGTGGCACAACCTATGTGTCAAGATCATTGCCGGGTCTAGCAATCAGTCAAGATGGGCGATACTGGGCTCGACTTGAAGGGGAGCATCACACAGGTGCACTGTTTGATGTGGGCACAAATACTGAATGGGATTCACTGTTTGTTGCAACACCCAGAGTAGTTTTCCACGCTAATGGAGATATAAGGATGTACTACCATTCATTTGATGCGAAATGTGGGCATTTTGCTATAGGAATTGCCAGGTCAAGAGATGGGATTAGATGGGTAAAGCTTGGGAAGATACTTGGGGGAGGAACCAAGGGCTCATTTGATGAGTTAGGTGTGATGAACGCACACGTGGTTAGAAAGAGGAAGGACGAAGGCTATGTAATGGCATACGAAGGTCTTGCAGCAAATGGGCAGAGGAGTGTTGGACTAGCAGTTTCTCCTGATGGATTGAAAGACTGGACAAGGTACAGCGAGAGAGCAGTTCTGGAGCCATCTCTGGAAGAAGATGGATGGGATAATCAAGGAGTAGGGTCTCCATGTCTGGTGCAGATGGATGGTGATACTGATGACTTGAGGCTGTACTATAGTGGTATAGGAAAGGCAGGAAGGAGTGGAATAGGGCTTGCAGTTTCTGAAGGCAGTGGCTTAAGAAGTTTCAGAAGATGGACGAGTTTTTATGTCTGAGGATTGTTGAAACCCAACATTGTCGTTCAGATCAACACAAATTGGAAACAGAAACACCTTTATTGTTTTGCATCTTAAATTGGTATAGTGAAATAGTGTCTCTGTTCCATTACAAAAATATCAATCTTGCACTCATTTTTATGGCTCCAGAAAAAAGCATACAATAATTGTCATTTTTTTCTTGTGGTAGAAAGAATAATTGTCATGAATCTTATGATTCTGCAAAAATATTATAGTAATGCTGTACTACCCAGTAACCTTAAGCTTATCTAAATCAATAGGCAACCCCAGACAAGAGACTTCCATATTGATGATTCCTACACCCTGTGGGAAAACTATGAATATTCTTTCTTCCTTCTGAACAGCATGTCCCATCCAGAAGATGAACAGTTTTCATGTCTAAGATTTCTAGAGAGGATTGTCTAAACCCAACATGGTAATTCAGATCAATACAAATTGGAAATCGAAACACCTCAATTCTTTTTCTTCTTTAATTGGTATAATCTCTCTATTCAATTACAAAAATACAAGTTTTCTGCTCTTTTTTATGGATCCCATGAGAGGAGAGAGAGAGAGAGAGAGAGAGAGAGTGACTTTGCAGTTACTAGTCTCGTGACTTTGCAGAAATATCATAGAAACTATTTAGTGACCATTAAACTTAATCTCTACATCCTGTAGAACTATAGATATTCACACCCTGTAGAACAAATATTCTTTCTTCCTTGAGAACAGCATGACCTATTCAGAGTCAGAGCCTGATGATAGACACTGGTATGCATCTTTTGGTTCCACATCAGTGACGGATGGTGGCAGGTCTTGATTTAATGGTCTAGAGTTATTTGCTCGCATGGATCTGAATCTTTCCTGCAAAGAAGCATGAACATTTCATTACCGATTGGGGCATGTACAATAGGACAGGCAGTATGGATATTCTCAGACATAGGGTGAAAAACCACATCCGAATCCAGCTTTCGACTGTATAGAATGCCATGTGGTTCATCTAAGAAACCTACTATAAAACATTTTAATTTTTTTTATGAAGAGAAATACATATATTAGCCAAGGAGATTTGCAATATTACATCCAAAGGTACGATTACGACCTGTATCAAAAAGTGGTTAGCCATAGCATTTAGAAAACCAGAAAGTTGAGAATCACATATTGGTTTTAAAACACAACTACTACCAAGTCACTGCAGAATCTGCAAAAACACCTTAAAAGGCCAAACTCCCCCAGAAACCAGTGGAAGCAGATCCAGGACATCGCTATTGCTGAACAAGGTTTATCTGGTAGTCAGCTTTAGGCGATAGGCTTGATCTATTTATTCCATAGAAAGACTTGAAGATGGGGTCCCAGCAGATCCAGAGTCTCCACAATTCCTGTGGCTCTGAGAATAAAAAAAATCCCATCCAGCAAAAGACTGTACATGCAACATGCTGTTTTCAGTTTAGGGTATTCCTCCACAAATTAACATTGGAATATGAAAATATCATACATTTGACATCCTTTAGTTGCCTCTTTCTTTATCTGTTCATGATCTAAAGCCTAAACTTGACCCGGTTTGCAATAAAACATACCAAAGTAGGACATCCACTAATTTATATATCCAGTCTATGGTCCATGTGCATTTCAGTTTCCAAGGCTACCCCATAAGGTCTTTTCATTTAACATAATTTAGGAGTAAGTGCGAGGGCATAAGGTTCACATGCTTGCCTAATTCATCATGGACCAGTTATTGGGATAAATGCTTAACTAGTACAAGATTTGAGTCATTTGGTTCAAGCGTCAATGGAAAATAACTCAGTTTTTTTTAGGTTTCAGTAACACTAGAATTGCACCAACAATATATATATTGTCAGTGTCTTCAATTTAATCTTTGTTATCAAATTCTAGTTACTCCAGGATGGAACAGCAATTACTAGCATTCAAATTGATACAGCATTGAATCAACATTTAACAAATTTGAATCAATGTGTATTGAGAAAATTAGTTCCTAGAGTAAGCAGATATATTCTTGTTTAAACCAGTCAAATAAACTGTAAGACACCGCTTACCTTTGTACTCTGTTGATTTGATGAACTTGGCTGAGTTGAGTTACTTCTTCGCCACCAAATGCTACCAAAAGACATCAACGCTCCTAACAGAAAGATTGGGCCAAGTCTTGGATCTGCCAAGAGATCATGGATACTGTTCATGATGCTCTGAATCCTCCGCTTCATTCCTTGAGTATTAGATCTAATACTCTGGACCCCTTTTGACCAGATTGGATCTGTTTCCTCAGGAATAAGCTCAGGAGTTTTTGTCCTCTGTGAATAATAAATTGAAATGAAAGTAAATGCCAGTCTCAGGTACCACGTAAACTCCACAAACACCAACATCCAAGATAGACAAAAATAAGTGGCAATATATATATATATTTTGGGGGATAGGTAAGAGAAGAGAAAGAGGAGGCTTTTTTTTTTTTTTTTTTTTTTTTCGTTTGGGGAGGGGGATTGTTTGGTTCCGTGTGAAGATGTGGTTCAAGACCCCTGGGTAGCAATGGCCCATTTAGGCACCACAAGCTATCAAATGTACTAAGCACTTCTCACGAATGGTACTTCCAATTATACCTCCCCAACAAAGCCTTACATGTAGACAGACATCTAGGGTATTGGAACCCTAGAATCATGAAAGTTGAGGAGGGCTAGAGAACAATTAACAGTAATGATCTTTCAGACCAACAATCCACAACTTCTGTTGAACCAAATTAGTTGCTCAAGAAATTCTGGAATGAGGTCATAAGCAGCTAACAAATATTAAGGGAAAATATTTCTAGGTGCATGATATCAGATGTATCCATATGATGGCATCCAGTGACTTACAAATAAAGGTTTTGTAGGAAGTATACTATAAGACTGCACATGGTAACTTACAAACATTGGAAGATCTCTGGAATCACCGTCCTTGATTATTTGTGAGACCCACTGAATAATCTGCCAGATAAAAAACATTGAAAAGGGATATGTGGAAATACCTGTCATGTCACAAGGAAAACTAGTACAGGCAAAATCTATTTCATTTGATATCAAACAGCAAAGCTTATGCTGACTTCTAGGTATCTAACTCATTTAATATTTGAACATTTGAGTCAGTGATAATTTCAAAGTATTAAATTAATTGGATATTTGAACATTTGAGTCTGATAATTTCAAGTATTAAACTCATTGGATATTCAACTTGGTGATTCCTTGTGGTGACTTATAGGTTGACTGGTGGCGATTTCACTCTGGGACATATCCCCTTCTGCCTTCTTTATCTTTATTTTCTTCCCAACCCTATGATCAGAACTCCAACTAACTCCAGAACATAATATTTTCTCCAATTTTTGAGCAACCCCCCCCCCGGAGGAAAAAAAAAGTATCAAACTGTAAAATTGAATCTATCACTGTATTATACTCTGTCCTGAATGATTTAATAATCCTGCATAAAGATCAACTCTTGCCTGAGGGGTTACAGTTTCCTATTCAATCTCGGATTAAATGTAATATGAGCAGGGGCATTTGGGGAGAGTCACTGTTCATTTACCCCCTATCCCCAACCTATTGACTTGAAGTGCACACTAGAGAATGCAGCTGATGAAGAAGTGGAGCAGTGGCTCGGCACTAGTGGCAAGGGGCTCGTTTCCTAAACAGGGATCCTACAAAATTCAGATCCCCATCAGGCAGGTCCTCATAGCATCGGTGACTTCAGCAAAGTCACTATATGCAGCAATGATGAATACAACAACAACAACAACAACAAAAAGCCTTGTCCCAACTAAATGGGGTCGGCTACATGGATCCTTGCCTTCCAATCAGTTCTGTTCGAGGCCATGCAGCAATGATGAATGAAGGGAAAAAATACCGGAGAAGGCCAACGATTGACAGTATCTCTGCTCATATAACGCAGTTCCCAACATTTGAGAAGACGAGGGCTCTTACGATTTGGCCCAAGGTCATGGTTAGGACGAACTGTTTTTTCAAACTGTTCGAACCGGGACTGTACTCAAAAAACTTGGACTTTACAGAAGGTCTTCCTGCTGCTTTTGAAAATGGCCTTTCTACAGCATGTGTTTTGAACATTGGTGCTCGGATGACAATAATCGTCGGAGCAGCACTGCCTAACACTGGAGTGACTTTGCCATTTGGTGGAGAGGATAAATCAAGAGGCCTTCTATTGACTGTATTATCAATAAAGTTTTCTGTTAAGGGATTGGCTGATAAGACACCAAAAGACACTTAAGGAGTATGGGAAGAAATCCTTAAACAGAAAGTATGCAACAGTGAAGATCATTCAGTACCTGGTTCGAATCACAAGTTGGTCTTCGCTATGCCTACATTTTTTCAAGATGGTTGCCTGCAGATCAGTCAAGGAACTGGCATGGTTGTCCAGCAAGCATGTCAAGGCCAAGCTTCTACTTTTCCTTCACCTTGAGGGGCCGGTAGTGTTAGGGCCCTGGGATTACCCCATGTGGAGGAGAGAGAGGGTCTTTTTTTTTTTTCTTTTTTTTTTTTTTTTTTTTTGGGGGGGGGGGGTATAAATAGGGTGAAAGGCGTGAGGAGAGAGTATAGAATATTTTATGTGAGTGTTTGGGCAGCCCATGGCTGAAGGGCAGCATGATATCCTGTGGGGGGACAGGCACCATTAAAACCAGTTTATCTTATTATGGGAGGTATCAGGAAAGAATTGGAATGTAATAATATCGATTCATACAGAAGAAAGGGTTCTCTATTGATTCAAACGCTGTACCTATGGGATAGGGATAGAGGAAGAGGAAAAAACCGAATATTAATTCCTTTGTTCTTCTATTAATTTTAGCATTTGATTCATGGGTACTCATCAGAATATCATTTTGCAACAAGAGAAGTTGGGAGAGATTCTATCAGTAAGATCCATTTTTTGAAAATTAATTTCAGAGATGTTGCCACAGTTCACAAGGGAATCACAAGCAGTTCCTGGAGTTGGCAAGCAGAACCTGTTCAGGCTTCAAATACTCAAAAGCCCTGTTGCAAAAGGCTCCAGGCTAAAAAAAAAAAGTTGGCTAATGTTGCTGGAGGAACAGGACAGAAAACTGATATGCAGGGGTGCAACTCGATACTCCTCTGCTGGTAATGAGCAACAAGAAGATTGTGAGCCTTGTGGACTCGATCCTCCTCGGCAAGGGTTCAATAATTGAACTCAGAGTATGCTGGAAAAACATCATGAGGCCATGTTATTTGGTAAAACTTGATCCTTCACTGCAATCCTCTGCAAATCCTCCTCAGAACTCTGACGAAGATGACGGAAGGAGATGAAATCACCGAAATCACCCAGAAAAGTTTGCCTAGGGCCCTGGAAAAGAGCTTGAGAGGAAGGAGACATAGGAGATGAAATCATTGAAATGCAGAAACCTCGTTGAAACCGTAGCATTTTAATGAGTAAAATGGCCGCAATGGTCAATTTTGGTTTGATCCAATCGAGATGGCCCATCTCGGTTTTTATCAGAAGCAAGATCTCGTTTAGACTGAAATTTGAACAGTGCTTGTTACTCTAAAAAGCAAAGCCATGCTCTGGTAAAGAGATAGAATAATTACAAGTAGAACCCTAGAACTAAACATAATTAAATATATACCCAAAACACACTAACGCAGCTCCCACTAAAATTGTCTCCTGCTTGAGTTGGTGCATAGATGTCACACATGCCCAACTTGCAGAAATTCAATGAGTAACCTCATTACTAAGTGTTTTGGTGAAATCATCAGTGAGCTAATCACCAGACTAAGATAACTGGGACACAGATAACTTGTTGATGAAAAGATGATCCATTTTCCACATGCTGAACTAGGTTGTCAGCAATATTATTAGTTGATTTGCTATCATGGTACAAGTGTACAACATAATGGGAGAATTAGAGCTAACACTCTAACATAGAGATGATGATCTTTGAGCCATAACAACTCACATTAACCATGTGCCGTAGCACAAAACCTTAACGAGGAACCATGGCTTGTTTCTTACAATGCCATTAAAAAAAAAATTCCTCTACCGACGGAACAATAACTAGATTTAGACCTGCGATCATTTGGAGATCCGACCTAATCAACATCTATGAGTACCTTTGTAGCAAGTATCAAGGTTTTGGTTTCGAAGCCAGTTTCAACCTGGCCAAAAACCGAAATCTCGAAGTTTCAACTGAAATTCTGGTCAAAACCTGGTACTTTTTGAGCAAGATTTCGAGGTTTTAATGGCCTCCATTTCATCTGATTTCTTGCCTCCTACCTATTTAAAGCATAATAAACACAATTGAACTAGTAAGCCCCCCCCCCCCCCCCCCCCCAAAAAAAAAAAAAAAAAAGAAGAGAAAAGTTACAGTTCAAGCATACTAACGGCCTCCTTCATTTGATTTCTTGTCTCCTACCTATTTAAAGCATAATAAACACAATGGAACTCGTAGTTTGCCATATATATATATATATAAAATAAAAAAAAAACCCCACAAAAAAGATAATTCAAGTATACTGGTTTTGACAAGTACAAATTGTATGGCCATATAGGCAGAGAATCATTAGCATACATAAATTGTTTGATAGATGGTGTTTCACATATATTAAGTTCAAGCCCATACATCATATATACATAAAAATACATAATTTAGAAAATAATTTTTAAAATAAAAAATTTAAAAAAATAGCAATAATCAAAAAAATAAGTTTAACAATACACAATCATAGATCATAGTCCAAGACTAAACATATATTATTTTCAAAGCAATACAAGATCATTTAAGGCATGAACAAAACAAAAATAGAAAAATGGGAAGTTTAGAACTATTGGATATTGGTCTTGCTTCACATTCTACTGATAGACACGGGGGTCCGCGGCCTGCCCCAACAGGGGTGTGGAGGCAGCACCCCGTGCTTGTAGAGGCTTTATATCACTTTGGGCCTCAGAGTTTTCTTTATAGTTTGGGCTTGGGCCCATGAATAGCTATTGTGGCTTAAAAGGTGTTCAAGGCAAAATAGGAGTTTGAAGGCAAAGAAGTTGTGGAAATAGGTGAAAATGGGATAGAAATCAACAAAAACCAAGGAAAAACAAATTGGAGTATCAAAACCTAGTTGGGAAATGGTACCTGGCAAGATATTTCGCAGGTTTCAACTTTCAACTGAAAGCAATGAGTTTTATAAAAGATATGGATCGAAACTGGTCAAAACCTAGTTTCAACGAGTTTTGGTTGAAATTTCGGTCTATTTTGACTGAAACACTGTTTAAAAAAAAAAAAAAAAAAAAATCTCACAAGTTTCGTTTCAATTTTGAAAAATGCAGATACTTTAGTCAAAATTTGTACCATGCTTTATAGTCTATATGCAGTCATATTGTGACGAGGGAAATATTTTCTTAGGGTTGGCATCCAAGTATCTCAAAACCTGGTACACCAAACGTATTTGGGTGGAGTATGAATCATACTCCATACAGGCTCACAGCAAGACCAATGTCAGGTCTAGAATGGGAAAGATATATCAATTCCCTGCAAGGCACTAATAGGCTCCTTTATCTATTGGTTCTCCATCTTTGTTCTTAAGGTGTATATTTGCCTTCAAGGGGAGTATCAACAAGGTGACGTCCAAGCATCCTAGTCTTTGATAGTAGATCTTTGCTTCTTTTGAGAAAGTAACATTCTCTTCGATTCCAAGCAAGTACCATAACCTAAATCTTTGATCTCAAATTCTTGGCCCCAGTAGGACTTCAATTTTGACATCAATTATTCAATTATTAAACATGAAATTGTACACAATGATCTAGAAGCATGTATATGAGCCCTTCAGTAGCTCAAGTAAAACATGGTAAGAAAACAAACAAAACTTCAACAAAAATATGAACTTCAAGGAAAATATAACCAGTGAATGGATAAAGGTTTGTACTAGATGCATTTATAAGCTTGCAATTAATACAGTGAAATGACACATCCTTCCAGTAAAGCTAAGAATACCTGTGGAATGTCATTTGAATGATTATACCTCGCCACAAGCTGTGATGCAGGATCCACATCATTTTGAAGCATGTCCCACATTGTTTTAGGCTTCGTCTCAACCTTTGTTTCATCTTCTGTAAAATTCCTCTTATAACGCACAATAAATAATTGGGGTACATCATCAAGACCCCTTCTTGGTCCACAAGTTTCATAGCTGGTTTCTGAATGGACGTAGAAGAAACAGTATTTCTGGATGAATTGAGAAATCAGTTTATGCAACAGTACAAGCAGATCAAAAAGGAATTGTACTGCTTCAAAAAATTTTAAAATGTATACACACATCTGCCATAAATCCCAAAATAGCTTCTGACAAACAGAGAAAAAGATTTAGACTTCAAACAGAGCTATAAGTTGATTTGTTTAACCACAATGAATACATCAACCTATTCCCTTTCATATTTTTGCCTGTATTTATAACACTACTGTTTATGTTTGAGCAACTTGAAAGGCAACTTCTTCTCATAGTCAAATTTTATGATGGCTCTTTGGTGCACATGCATTCCAAGGGAATTTAGGATAGCCTCAGGTCCTCAACTATTGGTGTTCTGGCAGGGCTAAGGGAGCAAATATCCTGGCTCTGCCACTGCTACCTATGCTACTTCGCCACAAGGTAGCTAATATCTTAAAAATGAACTCAACCTTATGCTCTAGTTCGCAATATAGTTGACAGATCAACCTCCCAGTTGGAATAATGACAGTTTGATAATGATGAATTAATATATGATTTAATAGATCCAATATAAAAATTGTATTCCAACATAAAGCTGGGCTAGTGTCTGAGGTACTAACATATGATCATGAGTTTTGATTGCCTGAAAATCCTTCCATTCATTCATTTCTGAGTACAAATGAGGCCGAATAGAACTTTTAAGAAACATAAATGGGCAAGTAGGCAACCAACATGAGGGCTCAGATCTGGCTCAGAATTTTTTGAAAAAATTAAATTGTTTGAATTAGTCAATAGGTGAGGTGACTTAACTCTTAGATTCCTTTAGTCCTCTAGGTGATACAGACTCTTGCCTCTCATTCTAAATGGCCCAGTCATAGCTTGAAACTGTTCGTGGAAACACTGGCATAGAGACATTTAGTGTACAATGTGTCTGCCAACTACAACTTTCTTCCAATAGATAATCAAGTATCCACCAGTAGAGCCCCGTTGGTTTCACTCTGGCCTACTCAGTCTCACCAATTTAAGGCACGCCCCCCCCTATTCGGGGGGGGGCCCGGGGGGGCCCGGGGGGGGGGGGGTTTTAACCCCTTTAAAAATATATATCTCTTTCAAAGGAGAACATAAGTCTGAAACTCTTCCAAGTTCACATCCCTGGTCTTCCTAAGTACTTCAACAAGAGGAGGTTGGAAAGTTCTTCAACAGTCGCATCATCATTCCTTACAGTTTGTATGATACCAGTACAGAAATTTCAACAAAGGTTTCTTATCATGGTCCTCTTGATGAAAGTCTACCTCTCCACCAAACATAAAATCATCAGGAATCCACAGTCCATAACAAGTGTCGAAGTAATCAGGCCACAAATGGGTAATTAATCAATCAGTCTATAGAAGGTCCCTAAAGTAATCAGAATATAAACAGTCAGTCTCAGTTAGGGGACCATCAGGCCCGACTTTGAACCAGAATGCCCAATTATTAATTTATTGGTGCTTAAGCCCCACACATTTAGTAATCATATGCATTGTACTCCTATGCGATATTGACCATTTCCAGCTTTGTAAATTAGACCAGAGCCCGAAAGGAAAAAGGATTTATTATGTTCAGTGGATTAAAAACTCACCTTTTGCTCTTCACCATTAAGCCATGTAAATGTCAATCGTTTCTGTTCTAATGCTTCAGCAGCTGGTACTGAATATGTTAAGAGATCACCGTTGAGCACATTAGACTTGACATCATTTCTTAACATGTCTTGGACCCTGCGCATAGTCTATGAGAATTTAAGAAATCTATATGTGGCAAGTTCTCATCAGGAAGTAAAGGCAATTGCAACATACACAAACTCAAAAAGAACTCATTAAATCAAACAGTGCAGGCACATAATTGCGAAAAGTTTAAGGGTAACTCATAGGTTAGTAAATCCATTAAAATTAAGTGCCACTTACTTCACGCATTTTGTTGAGCTCCGGGCTAGGTCTTCCAGCAAGAATCAGGCAGTACCAAGTAGTGGTATCATTTCCAGCGCGAGAATATCCTCTTGCATCACAGCCAAGCTCCATCGAAGTTATACTCCTTAACTGAGGAAGATCTGAAAAACAGAAACTTTCTGAGCATCCCACAAGGTAGTTTCTTCAGACCCATAAATCCACATAATACCTTCTTCTTTTTTTGGTGGGGGTGGGGGGTGGGGGGAGGGTGTTCCACCATGTGATTCCCTAGATGCAGATAAATCACAGTAGCAAGTTTATTTTGATTGCAATAAACCTGGGATGAGTAAGTCCAAGGAGTTGTCTAGTTGGCAAGGACCAATACTTTATAATTAAGAGTACATGAAGTCAAATCTCTTTGCAACCCCCCCCCCCCCAAAAAAAAAAAAATGTGTATATATAAATATGCATAGCAATAGAAGATTTATTAGTTAAGTTGGGCTCATAGCAGTTGCATTTTTTTTCACTTCTTATTTATTATTTCATCTTATCGTAAAGCTGGAATAGGCTTAACAATCCAGCTTCTATCTTATCTATGTATCTATAATCAGTCATTCATTTAAAGCTAGTTTCCCTTTTTAATCATTTTCTTCTGGATAAGATAATTGTTGTAATGTGAAGCATATTAATAATCCCATATTGTTCTGGGACCTATTTGCAATTTATCTCTTTCTCTTATTATATTGTTCTGTGTCTCTACTTGTAATTACCCTCCTACTCTTATTATAAATACACTGTGGCTGTCCCCTCTTGAGCCACAAGTCATTATAAGCTGACATCTATAAACAGAGGCTAAGGACATACAGCTTTAAGGACCATTTGAAATAATATGTCGAGTTTTACTGTTTGGTGAATTCAGCAGGATGCTTAAAGGACTCTATGTGTTAAGCCTAAGGTGGATTCCTTGATGGAAGAGTGACTCCTCTCTTTATTCTTCACCTTGTAGAATTTTTTTTTTCAATGCAATTTTCTGGTTTGTTCCCCTGTTCCAATATCCCATTAAAAACTAGTTCCTTGCTAGATCCCAAAAGGAGTGCAATTAGACCTTATTTGAGCTACATAACCTAATTTTACAAAGGCATCATTAAGCAAATGATTTGTTCAAAGGTATATGTGTAAACTATGCAAATCACCTGTCACCCCGGACTGATTTTGGAATATCTAGTTGCTTACTGCTTTACATGAGCATATATTTGTAATTTGAGCTTGATGCATCCAACAAACCATACCCAACCTTAAATATCTAATATCCAAACAAACCTCAAAAGTTTAATCCATATACATCCCCTGTAAAGCGTGAATAGGAATTGTTACTACACACAGCTATGATCAGAGAATAATAATTTAAATAATTTTCACAATCAATAGCAAACAGTATTTGTAGAAAACACTTCCTCTATAAAAAGGATTAAATAACTACATTGCAAGATAAGGCAACAAAATCAGTTGCCACGCTATCACATTAGTTAAAATAAAGGAACTTCAAAGAGCAACATGTCAACCTTGATATTTATTTTGCTCCATGATTTTTAGAAACTCAGAACTGTTGATGGCTCCTGTCATACAAGGGGGAAAAATATGTATATATATTTGTCAGACTGGAGGAAGATAGCTCCAAGATTTCAGAGATCTTGGAGAACAAGGGAAACAAAAAAAGATTTATCAAATTCCTTCCTTTTTTTTGGCCGGGGGGGGGGGGGGGGGAGGTTTCAAAAAATAGGTAAGCTTGCCATGATGCACAGCAGGTTTGACACCAGGATCCTTCAGAAACACAACAGCGGGGGCAGACTCCACCTCAAACCTGTCATTTTTCATTGCAAAGTTGATAAATCATAATTCATCCATATTAAGACTGAATCAAAGATGGTCGCAAGATATACCCATTGTTTGAAGATTCTATTAATCATCACTGGTGCTGTGTGTAAGCAATAACTGACTAAAAGTTGGAATCACAAAATAACCGTATGAAAAAGAACATGGCAGAAAAAGAATTATAGTATAGATCTAATATGCTAAGATGATAAGTTTCCAGATCTGCATGTACAAATTGACTATTTGATCTGTCGTAAGTTATAGCAGTGAAGGAGATCTATTTGCTTCTCAGATATGAATGCCTGCTTATGGAGTGCTTGGTTTTTAGTATGAATATTGAATGATTGGTGTTTCCCCAGAAGTTCATCAAGAAGGATCCTTCGAGAATGTTTCTTTGTTCTGGGATTAAGAGATTTCCCAGAGTTCCAGGTTCGACTGTTCCTGTAAATATACGTTCTGTGTATCCTAATCCGAAACTCAAGCCAAGCTGATATTGCCTTGCAAAAGCTGACTCATTTACTTTTCACGAATAATTTTGTTAATTGATGAGCTAAAATCATAGTATTCAGTCTCATTTCACTTGTTACTTTTATTTTTCGGGCTACCAATTTTTTGGTTCATCTACTTCTGTTGTATTTCCTCTATTTTTCTGTGAGAGAAATGATAACGTAAATCATTTTCAGGGGTGGCATAGGGCCTAGGGTAACTTCTCCAAACCCTAGCCCCTAATCGTACCAGCAGTATTTTGGTAAATTTTGCCTAGTCCAAGGTTAGGGTGTCATTGGGTCCAGCATGTTTTTTTTTTTTTTTTTGGATGAATAAATAATTAGATTAAAGACAACAACGCCAAGAATACAAGGGGGGAGAGAGGGGAGAGAGGGGAGGGGGAGAAGCAAAGCCTATCACGAGGGAGGCCCAAAGGGGGATGTGAGACTCCAGGAACTAACAATCAGCCTATTCCTTGGGGAGTTAGTCACCCGGGGATGGGGAAAAGAGAGAAGTCTAGATGAGACCTCAAAACAAATGGCTTTCCAAATCATGTCAAGGGATCGAGATTTGGAGGTCCATCGCCTAAGACTTCACTCCCACCACAAGTGGTGGACAAGCGCACCAAACACAAGCTTTCCAACTTGGCCACAAAGGGAGGAGCCAAAGAAGATTGTCAAGCACCAGACCAATCTCGAGCAAAACTATTAAGAGCGCCTCGACCTAGGCCAAATGGAAGCAAGGGTTTTCTCCCAAAGAGAGTGGGAGAAGGGGCATAAGAAGAAAAGGTGTTCAATATCCTCAATACAGTTCCAACAAAGGTTACAGTTAGGGTTAGGTAGGACCCCAGATCTACTTTTGTTTTTGAATTTAGGTCATTATTTGTTAAGTACTTAAGTATCAAGGAATTCTTGTTAGGGTAGGTTTCCCAAGTTGAAAGGGAGTCCCCTAATTTCAGTCTACTGCTTGTAGGGATTTCATATTTACTATTAGTTTCCAAATTGGATACTTCTAGAGTGAGATATGATACAATGCGTGTATAAGTTGAAGTCTTTAGTCAAGTAATAGTCTTAGTTAGAATCGGATTGCAACTTTGAATCCAAGTTGGTTTCCTAAGCTGAGTCTTAGTGTGTTTCCTTTAAAAGGCTATAAATAAGCCTTTGTTCTCTATAATCAGGAAGTTGATTTGAATTAATAGATTTGAGTTTGGAGGCAAGTTAGAGAAGAAGTGATCTTGCGGCAACTCCAAGAGAGAGTTTTCTGCAGTTTTCTTCAATTTCCACAAGCTTCTTCAACTCCGGTATTTATAGTTCAGCCCCTTCCCCCTTCTTCCCTACTGTAGCAGCAGCCTCCCTCCCCTAAAACCCTAGATCCACTACCCCATTCAACCCCTTCTTTCCCCTATAGGATTGCACCCTCCCCTAAACCCTATTCATACTTTCAGTTTCTCCATTACACCTTAGTCCCTTGGGTTTTGCAATAATCTGCAATTCATCTTCAACCTCTAGAAACCCTAAACCCTAGTTTCATTAAAACTCTCATAACTCCCAAACCACTCAACCGAACTCTAAACCCGTTTAGGATTACCTTCTCCACCTCCCCTCCAAACCCTAACCCTAGCCGACACCTCTAGATTCCAATCTAACTAGGAGACCCATTCTTAAAAGTTAAAAACCCAAATTCTTTAAATATAATTCTGAAATTACAGATTAACTGCAGCATTATTCCCCACCTAGTCAAATCCTAGAATTCCCCTAATTAACCCTAGACTCCTTTAAAACCTAATACTAATTAAAATCTCAGATCTGAAACCATAATTACAGCAAGGTATCAAGCCTTAACATAAAACCCTAAAGGTCTTAAGCCTCGTTGAATCCTCTATAACCCTAACCTAACCCATACAAACCCTAAATCCACCAAAACCCCTCCCCCAAAGGCACTTACAGCCTTAGAAGTCTGCTGATTCTCAGGAAGGAGGATCCTAGAGCGAGCTTGAGTGTAGGGAAATATTCCAACAACTAAACCCTCGAATTTGGTGCACATCGCATGAACTGCAGGTATTTATAGTTCAGCCCCTGTTTCTCTAGTTTCCGTTACTCTGGCCTTGATCCCTTAGCATTTTGCAGGGGTATCTTACTACTCACATCCTTGTCTGTCCGGTTCTAACTTGTGCATCTTATTTCATCAGACTGCATATTATAATGCTTTCACTGCCTCCGAGTTCCCTTTTTTTGTTTGAAAAAGGGGGGAAATACTTTCCATATTCTATCAGTTACTACAGTGAATCATGCACTTCACTGATCTTATTCCAATTCCTCAACCCATGGGTGCTCACAACCATTTGCATTAGTCCAATTTCATTCATAAGGGCATTTATGTCAATTTCGTCCATAGGAGCAGATGAGCTAAGATCATAAAACCTAACCACCACATATTTACCCTATTTTTTGCAAAAATTAACATTAGGTGAAAAGAGAGACAGCCCTAACTGTGAATTCAAGAAATCTAGCTCAAATATATCAAAATCTTCGTTGTATATGTGTTGAAGAACCCTCCAAGAACCCACCAAAGTTTGCTAGTGGAATAGTCAAACATTCAAAAGCACAAGGTTGGAGTTTGCAGTTAGGTTGACATATATCAAAAAATTGTTCAAAAAGCGACACATTTAAACCAAGATTTGGTCTCTAAATAAAATGAATGTACTGTTTTGGTGATACAAAACCAAAATGTTGAAACAGTACCAATTTAGACCAGAACTTGAAACTCAATCAGAAAATTGCAGCCTGTAGAGTCGCATGCAGTTTCTTTTCAACCAAAAGGTCAAAACCAAGATACTTAGCAAGAATTTCATTGGCTGCTGGCAAGAGAAATCTTCTAGGATTTTTTTTTTTTAAATTATGACCACAGAATTCATGTAAAATGAAAAGTTTGATAGTTGAGTCAGAACACTAACAATTAAGCATGACAATGTAAAAAAAAGATGTCCAATTTTATATTGACTATACGGTTTCATACACATCAAACATAGCATCAAGTTATTGAGAAAAAAGTATGGGTAGAGAGCAAGTTAAGTTGTTCAAGAGAAAAAAAATGTACAAATTGAATTTGTGACAAAGAAAGCAAAAGCCCTTTTTTAAGTTACAAAAACACAATAATGCATTTAAACTTTTGGGGTGGTTGATATTGATTTAAGCATTTAAAGGTCTACTCCACTAAAGAACTTATGCTATTTAGTAAAACGGTACTGAACCAAATGAATTTCACCAAAATAAGAGCACAAAAGCACATGACATACATATTCCACCAAGTAGAAGACTCATCTTCCCGCCATAGCACAAATGCAAATGAAGCATAAGTCCAATAATCCTTGGCGGCTTGACGCAAGAATGGAGCAGCACGCTCCCCGGTTCTTGAAAAGAAAATAACTTTTACCTAGGACCAAAAGAATAAATAAAACAAATATTATTGAACCACTGGAAAAATTATAATAGTTAAAAATTAAGACAATCACTTCATACAATAATAAAATAAGAGAAGTAATTGACATTTATAAATGAAACAGTCAGTACTGTGATCAGGCTCCCTCTTGAACATAATAGACATGGGCGGATCCATGTCATAAGAGTACCTGATACCAATTTATCTGTTGGTTGGTTCAGATATTGCTATAATTTAGTCATAATTTACTGTCTTTATTTCAGTTCGTTATTTCTTATTCCCTCTGAAGGTAATTATGTAATATTGTATTTTTCACATCATTATAAATAAAGGGCTTGAGATCAATAATTAATGCCAATCAACCTAAGTCAATTTTCTCTAGATGGTATCAGAACCAAAAATCAATTAAGAAAACCTTGTGGACTCTCATTTTACCCACTTACCGCCACCGCCACCTCTCTTTCTTTTCTTCTTCTTCTACCACCGCCGCCAACCTCCTCTCTCCTTCTCTACCGCCACCGCTGCAATCCCCTCCCTCTCTTTTACCGCTGGCGGTAAAACTTTTTTGCCCAGTTTTTTTTAGGACAGCATCTTTGAGGTGATTTTATACAAATCAATGTTGTCGCTTATCCTACCTCTATGAAAACCTAAATATAGTTGATTATTGAAGGTATTTTTTTTTTACTTATTATTATTATTTCTTAAGAGATTCCTACAACGTTTCCTTTATTTTGAAGGGTTGAAGACTGAAGAACAACAGGCCTTTTGTTTTTTTTTTTTTGGGTGAAAACATGGCAAAAACAACCCACAATACTACTTTTCCGACTGGTTCCGAACATTACCCTACTCTTACCCTCTTTCAATAAGATTTGATGGGACGAATTATTTGATTTGGTCTCATTCAATGTATTTGACTATTGCTGGAAGAGGATTTATTGACCCCATCACGGGGACTAGGGTCAAGCGGACAGCCGCAAGCACTTCTCAAGATAAGTGGACTTCAAACAACTCTTTCATTATATTGTTTCTTCTAAATTCCATGCATCCAAATATTGCCCATGGATATTGCCCAAATTTGGAAGGCTACTATAGAGACATTGGACAGTTGGGCACAATGCAAGGATTTATAAGCTATGGAAAAAACTTCATGAGACTAACCATAAGGAATTGACTGTAGCTCAGTGTTATGCTGAATGGAGATCTCAATGGAAAAAGTTAGACCACTATAGGGATTATCACCCCACGAATCCTGAGAAACTCTACTATGACTGCATCTCACTGGAACCGATTGGAAGATCTACATCTACTACGATTGCATCTCCTCATCAAGTTAATTTGGCTTTGTTAGATCTTCATCAGTGCTATCACAGATTAGGTCACCCCCTATAGGAACTCTAAAGAAAGTTTTTTCTAAAGTTAGTTTCATCTTTGAATAAGGAAAAGTTTTTTATGAAGCTTGCATTTTTGCTAAGTGAACTCATTTTAGTTATTTACCTTCCATTAATACTAGAAACTCCATTTCATTTGTATTGACTCATACAGGTGTGGGGACCTTGCAGACGTGTCTGCTACTCGCCATAGATACTTTAAAACTTCTATAAACTGCCTCTCTTGTTCCACATGGGTTTATCTTTTAAAACAAAAAATAAAGTTTTCAAATGTTTTTGAGATTTTCACAACATGATTAAGACTCAATTCAATGCCACTATGAAAATCCTTCGCAGTGACAATGGAACCAAGTAGATTTTTTATGAAGCTTGCATTTTTGCTAAGTGAACTCATTTTAGTTATTTACCTTCCATTAATACTAGAAACTCCATTTCATTTGTATTGACTCATACTGGTGTGGCGACCTTGCAGACGTGTCTGGCAATGGCCATAGATACTTTAAAACTTCTATAAACTGCCTCTCTCGTTCCATATGGGTTTATCTTTTTAAAACAAAAAAATAAAGTTTTCAAATGTTTTTGAGATTTTCACAACATGATTAAGACTCAATTCAATGCCACTATGAAAATCCTTCGCAGTGACAATGGAACCAAGTAGATTAATAAAGAATTTCAGAGCTACATCTCTAACTATTGCATGATACACTAGACCAGTTGTGTTGATATGGCTACCCAAAATGGGGTGGCCAAAAGATAGAACATGCAGCTCTTAGAGATAGCTCGTTCTTTTATAGTTGCCATGAATGTCACAAACCAATACTGGAATGATACTATGCAGCCCATACTCACAGATTTTTACCTTATGAATAGGATGCCCAGTCGGATACTTGACTTTTAGTGTGCTAATGATGTTCTCCAGGGAGCCTCTTCTTTCACTGTTCCCCCCAAGGTCTATGTTTGTGTGTGTTATGCCAGAAATTCAGCCCACAAGAGTGAGTTGGCACCCTGTGGCCTACGCTGCACCTTTTTGGGGGTACTCTACTATTGAAAGGGCTGCAAATGTAATCATCCTCCTTCTAGAAGGACAATAGTGCCTATAGATGTCCATTTTTTATGAGTCTAGTCCTTACTATACACCTCTCCAGAGGAGAGGTGTCTGGAGAGGTGTTCTTTCCAAATCTAGACGTTCCTACACATATATAGACTCACACACACCACTACAACAACACTTAAAAGTTAAGCAAGAGATTCCTAACTAGGGGAGACTTCTGCCAGCATACCTGAGGACTCTAATTATCCCCCTTCCTTTTCTAAACCTTGTGAGGATCCTGTTCAAGGGGAGATTAATCCTGTGAGGCACACAACTAAGGTCTTCCAAAACAAAATTGACCAAAATAAGGAGGTGCAGACTTATCAAAGGAAGAATCACAATTGACAAAAGCAAGTGGGGAAAGTTGACATGTTAAAACTTCAACCTCCTACTCCAGAATCATATTCGAATGTTTCCCCTAAGGTATCTTCTTATGATCTTCCTATTTCTATTAGAAAAGAAGTTAGATCTTGTACTCAGCATCCCATAGCTAAGTATTTCTCATATGATTCTTTGTCTAACTCCTACCGTGCTTTTATATCCTCTTTATCATTTGTATCTATCCCAAAGAATTAGCAGGAATTCTATATTAATAAAAGATGGAAGGGGAAACATGCCTCTCACGTGGGAGGCATGTTTCCCCATCCCCCTTTATTCTCCCCTTGTATTCTTGGCGTGGTGTTGTATTTTAATATATTTCTTTATTCATCCAAAAAAAAAAGATTTTTGTGATAATTAAGCCACTAATAATATGGCAAGCAATCACAAAATGACAACTCACTGAAGTTGATTGTTACTTTGTCTAGGATTCTGATATGAAGAAGTTGAATTCTACTCCAACTGTTTCAAACCTAGATCAAGATCTCGTGGACCTCGCGGATCTCCATTTTCCAGCTAGTTGAAATTACAGTCTGATACAAGAAAATAGGTGTTTATTCAATATTTCAATCTAAACTCAGAATCACTACAGTTTAGATGTAGTAATTGCTAGTACTGGAAATTAAGAAAAGATGTAAGGTTTACTAGATGAGGAGCAACTCTTCTGGAAAGCTTGAGCAAAACTTAAGCTGCAACAGCCAGGTGCACCTACCAAACTGACCACATTAACTAGGACTGCACTATTAAGTTATACTTGTATTCCTCTAGCCAGAATTTAGCCTAATCTGATTCATGTTTGCAAGGTCGGATAATTTATTTAGAACCCAGCACCTGATTTCTGCAGTTTCTACTTTCTAAAACATCGTGTTGATTTCCACTGCCAAACTAATAGGTGGCCCAGCTCCCTTCATTTGGCCCATTACCTGCAGGCTAATTTGGAATTTTTTTATACCTGCCTGCAGATGGGCAACTAAATCTGGCATTTGGCCACTGCAGAGAAATGACCCCTGAGTCAGTAAATTTAACCCTGTCATACCTCCACATGGCAGAAAGAACCTATTGTCAAGAAAATTTTCAAAAATGAATCCCATAATGTTCAAACATTACAAAGAACTAGAACCTTTTTAACACTGCAAAATGAGCAATCAATGAGGACTGGCTGTTTTAGAATTAATTTGTGAAAAAGGTCTACAACTAATAACATTAAGGAATTCCAAGTATCAAAAAATTGCAGAAGACAATAATCCGATGCATGAGAAGTGAAGAATTTGGGGCAGAGTCAATGACTTGTTACCTTGTGATGAGCACTCTTTGCAAGGAAATTTTGTCCCTGGATTTGAAATAAAGCCCCATATTAATACCCATTGCGGGTCATGAACTGAAATGTAACCATTAAGCCAAAAATTTGTAAACAATAGCTAGGTAAATTTTAGCATCTCCTAGTATGCCAAGAGAACTGGGAAGAATTACATCGACACCCATTTGAACAAAAGCATGCATCCAAACTTTAACTCTTCTGTTTCATATGATAGAATATCATGGATTTTGCATGGATAGCTGAAATCTAACAAATAAAAGGAGAGAAAATAGACTATCATTAAGATGTTAAAAATCATGTATTAAGAGTGATATTGCAATCCAAATTTTTATGGCCTAATAACGACAGTCACAGTGCATAGATATCCGGTGCCTTCAACAATATTTGCAGAAAATAAATTAAAGTTTTAGTTCCTTCTCCAATCTCCCAGACACTGATCAAAATGTCTACATAAACAAACAAAAACAACCATTATCTGGAATTTTTTTCTGGTCAAAACATTTTGAAATTCAGCTAAGTGCTTGTAATGAAATGAAATTATATTCTTTAATTACCAAATCCAACTCCTTCACATTTGACACCAACAATTTGCAACTAGGCACATTTCATAACTTATATGCTTTTGTACAAGCCATTATCCACTAATAAAGTTGGTGTTGCATTCACCACAAAGGAGTCTGAAGCATAGAACAAAATTTGGTCGAAACTTGGGAAATTTCAATCCATTTTGGGAACCTTGAAACAAAAAACTAGGGGACCAAAAAAAATCCCAAGTTTCGATTGAAACCATCGAAATTTCGTCGAAACTTGTCGAAACCTCGAACCTGGTTCAACCTAGCTGGACCAGTTGGTTTATGAGAAAAACAAATTCCCAAATTTCGTGGGAAACATGGGAAATTTCATGGAAACCTAGGACTAGGAAATTTCTTGGAAACCTGGGACTTTTTCCTACAAGTTTCGTAGCTTTCCCAGATTTTCAATTTTTTGTTAAAAAAAACATGTTTTCCCAAATACCCTCTCCATCAGGACTTCCCTATCAAAATTGCGTATTCCCTCAGACTGGTTATCTTAGGCATGTTGATGATTAGAATTAAAAAGTTACAGTTGTTGATTACCTTGACAACCATAGGCATAAAATGTCATGGGATGTTTATGTTTGTTGGTTGGAGGAGAGGATGTTACAAGCATAGTACTACTCAGCTCATTGGATGAATCCACCAGGGCACTCCTCTTAGCACTAAGTTGTACTTTCCTTTTATTGTCAGTTACTTTGTATTTGATGTTTTGAAGTTAGAAATTATATATTGAATGTTAGGTACTCAAGTAGTTAAGTTTATAGTGTACTTCTCGGACAACTCTACATTGATGTTATGTACATTGAATGACATATCTACATTGACTTTTTTAGCAAAATACAGCCAATGTGTTCTTTATCCTCGAATTAGCTTAAATGCAGAGTCCCACCCTAAATACTCCTTAAAAGTTGTCGAAACTTACACAAAAAAAATCCTAAGTATCCTCAAAATTTCCTAGTTTTCCACCTAGGTTTCCCATTTTCACCTGGTCGAAACTTGAGTTTCCCTCAAATTTTTTTCTATGGTCTGAAGTTATTATAATATGTCTATTTTACCAGTATATGGGGGCTGGGTGCCATGCATCATTGTCGTGGTGCCTAGGCAAACGAAGGAGGTCAGAACAACCATAGGGGAAGGGGGAGAGGGTTTCAAAAACTAAGGAAATACCAAATAGGTGCCAAAAATTTTTGCCACAATGCTAAGGCATCGCTAGGTGACACCTTAGCAAAAGCAACTATGTTGTCCCAAGGTATTAAACTCAGAAAAACTTGGAAACAAGATGTGAAGACTATAAGGTACTCCAAAGGAGTGTGTTACTACCCAGCATAGATTGTGGTCTTGGACATGTGCCTCAAATGTACAAAAATGTAGGAGAGAAGCCATGTTCCCTAAGATAAGATGGTGGAGACTAAAAGAGAGTGCCTTGGCACATACACTGAAATGTGATTAAAAAAAAAGAAAATTATGAATGTTAAAGGACGCCAACTTAAAATGGAATGGGACGATGATGGGCATTGAAGGATTGCCAAAGAACTAAAGAAGTTTTAGGGGAAGCAAAGGGTAGGCATCACATCTCAAGCTTACAAAGAAACATGGTCCAAGACGAAATTCATTCGACGAAATTGTGATATTTCGATGAGATTTCAGTCAAATTTGGAAAATTTTTATGGGATTTCAAGAATTTCAAGGGGTCATAATTGTAAAGTGTAATTGAGATTTGACTACCTCTCAATATTTGTTCTTGTATTTTGATGGAAGTTTCAATGTTTTCTTTATATCCATGTTTAAATTGGTGAATTACATGATCTAGTATTATCCACATACAGCCAAGCATGTACGGATCAAGAAGACCAGTTTGTGTCAGGTTTTAGTCAAAAATAAAATTACCATTGTGTTTATTGTCCTCAAATTAGGTTGTACACCAAAAATCAAACCCATCACTAAAACATGACAAAATGGTGTACCATGTTTCACCGAAATTTCAATTGACATCTCGACATCTCAATTGAGACGACAATTTTAACGTTGGTGGGATGAGGAGATCCAAGTAGCGATTAAGACCAAGAAAGAGGTTTAGAACATTGCAACAGACTAAAGAAACAGAAGATTGTAGTAGATATGATGAGGCCATAAACTAGATAAGAAGATGGTGGGGATGGCTAAGGATAGGAAATATAAAAAGCTTTACATTAAACTAAACACAAAGGAAGAGGAAAAGCTATTTATAAAATAGCTGAAATGAGAAAAAGGTATGAGTAGAGATTTCGGCCAGGTAAGACGTGTAAAATGGGATGGAAGATATTTGGTAAGGTATGATGGTATTGTGAAGAGATGCGACAAGTATATTTGTGAATTTCTAAATGGAGATAGTTTGAATATGACCGAACTGTTCAACTGTATTATTCATCAAGATACCACACTTCAACAACATATAGAAAAGGATGGTGTGGCAGTAGTTAAAGAAGCATTAAGAAAGATGGGAGTATGCACGACATCCAAAGGATGGAAGGTCTTAGGAGTATGTGGTCTATCTGTTAACCAAGTTATTTTACAACATTTTTTTGATAAAAGTTATTTCACAAGATTATGCTCACAAGAAAATGTCAGATGATTAAGCAGAAGCATTGCTGCTCCAGTTTACAAAATAAGAGGGACGTTCAAAGCGTCAATTGCTATAAAAGCAAAAAAATAAGTCATCTTATGGAATTCTGGGAGAAGATGATTGAAAAAGTCCATCCATTAAGAGCAACTCATTCCACGAAGAATAAATTTGGTTTTATGCCATGCAGATCAACAACAAAACCTAACTACGTCCTCAAGAGGCTCAGGGAAAGACGTAGAGCCAGCAAGAAGAAAATCCATATGGTTTTCTTCATCAACCTGGAGAAAACCTATGACTGAATTCTTAGGGATTTCGTCCAGCATGATCTTGCAAAGAGAACGGTATCAACTAACCATATAGAGTAATTAATGATATGTATGAAGATGTGGTGACTAGCATGAGATCCATGTGAGGCCAGGGCAAGGAATTCCCAATCACAGTTGGTTATATCAAGGTTCAGCTCTGATAACCTTACATGTTTATGCTTATCATGGATGAGTTAACCAATAACCAAGATTTCAGATAGAGTGGTGTATGCTCTCCAGTGAAAACATAGTTTTGGTGGATGAGACAAAAGCAAGGATTATTGTCAAGTTAGAGATGCAGGGATCGACCATAGAACCAAGGGCATTTAGATCAGTAGATCAAAGACAAGAGTACAGAAGCAACTTTAGTCACACTAAGATGGAAGACATAGAGAAAATTGAGGATCAAAAGACACTGTCAAGTGACCGTACAGATATTTGGAGTCTATCATACACAAACGTGTCATTGATGATGATCTTTCACAAAGAATTAAAGTTAGATGGATGAAATGGGGAGAGGTGACCAGAGTACTGGATGACCAACACATTTCTTTAAAGCTCTAAGGTTGTTGTCTGAGCTGCTATGTTGTATGATTGAAATGCTGGGCAGTTAAATAGTGACATATAGCAAATCTATGTTCCAGAAATGATGATGTTAAGATGGCTGTGCAGCAAAACTAGGAAGCACAAAATGAGGATCAAGTATTAAAGCTTATGAAGGGGTACTATATCCTTACTTTGAAGGAAAATTAAACTAGGATGAGGAAGAAAGAGCCATGGGCACTTAAGGCTATCAAAGAGAGGCACCCCCCCCCCCCCTTTTTCTGTAAAAAGCAGATTTGATAAATAAACAAAAATCAGCAAAGGAAGACTTGGAGTCAAGGGAGAGAGCCCCACGACCTGGGTTTGAAGTTTTCTTATTGTTCTGCAAATTCAGATTATCTTCATCTTCTCCAAAGCTTGCAGGAGCCATTGAAGCTTCTGACTTTCTGCAACTTCTTCAAGGAACATCCTCTACAAGTACAGACATTCCCCAACCCCTACCCATCAAGGTTGTCAAAGCATCCGCCTAGGCGCAACAGGCGGCCGTCTTGTTGCCTAGACAAGCATGCCTTTCATCCTTCCCTACCTTTAGCCACCCTCCCAAACCCTAATGCTCCTACCACCCTTTTTCTATTTTTCTGCAAATTTCTTAGACCTAAAATGCTAAAATTCAAGGTCAGACCTATGGCAATCTAACCGTTAGATCTGTCCCAAACTTTAGGAACATCATTCCTCTAACTCTAGCGACAATCCCTCCTGGTTTCAATCCAATTGGACCAACCCAAACGGCCAAACCTTGGTGTAACCCTAAACCTAGTTCCACTGAAACTCTCACAGCTCCCAAACCCCTCAACCAAACGCTAAACCCTTTTAGGATTACCTTCTCTTACATCTTCTCTACCTCCCCTGAAACCATAACCCGAACCCTAACTAAGAGTCAGAAGCCAAGTAGGATACCAGTTTTGAACCCTAGCCTTAAGGGATTAGTTCTGAAATTATCATATAATAAAATTAGAGTTAATTCTAAACCTAAAACATACAAATCCTAGCTTGTATAATTCTGCATTACCTCTCTGTTTAAACAGAATTCTTTTCATCAAATTCCAGCCTAGACCTAATCTGGCTGAACCCCAAACCCCTTCCCAATTAACCCTAGACTACCCTAAACCTAACCTAAGACTTAGGCTTCAAATTAGCTTTACCCATGAGGTGTTTGGAGTCTTATTTGCTGCTGCCCTGTTAGATGTTGGCCTAAACAGCAAGGTTTTAATCCTATTAGTGCTGCTGGTTCTAATTGAGAGGATCCTGAAGACTGGCCCAAACCCTGGGTTACATGATGAGGTCCCTCATATTCTCTTCTTTTTCTTCTTCATTCTCCCCATTTTCTCTGTTTATCAAATATTTCACTTTTCCTCCCCCACAACCTTGCCCCCCCCCCCCCCCCAAAAAAAAAAAAAAAAAAAAAGAAGGAAAACCATGTGGTGCCTTGTAGAACCTTCCTTATTTAAACAAGTCAGCTTCCATTTGTACTGCAAGAAGAGATACAAGTTCATCTACTGTCAAAAGACCTCAGAACTATTCTCAAGGCCTCTTATATAACCATAGTTTTTTTTGGATGAATAAATAATATATTAAAGACAAGGAAACAAGAATACAAGGTCTTTAAGAAGAAGACAGAAAAGCCCCGGAATCAACAATGAGCCTGTTCCTAGGGGTATCATCAAGAGGGGGATGGGGAATGGCTAACAGTCTAGAAGAAACATCAAAATATATGGCAATCCAAATCCAATCTATAGAGCGGGATTTGGAAGTCCATCTTCTAAGATTGTGCTCCCACCAAAGGCGATGGATAGAGGCACAGTACACTAGCTCACCAATCCGATCGCAAATGGAGGTACCTGCAAAGTTTCTCAAAATCCAAGGCCAATCACGGGAAAACCCAAAGGAATGCCTCAAACAGGGCCAAATGGAAGCTAGGGCTTTTCCCCAGAGCAATCCGGAGAAAGGGCAAGAAAAAAAGAGGTGATCTAGGTCTTCCAAACTGTTCCAACAAATGATGCAACTAGGGTTGACTGGGATATGGCAGCTGGAAAGGAAGGATTGGGTGGGGAGAGCAAGGTTAAGAGCTCTCCAAAGGGTTAGGGAGTCACGGGGGATGAAGTTTTTGAACCAGACCAGAGGGGGCCAGGGGAGCTTGGGGCTATCGCACAGAGGAGGTTCCAAGCTGAGGAAGTGGAGAAGGTTTTGGTGGGGGAAAGCAACCAAACTATTAGGTCACAAGAGGAACTAGATATAAAGGGAAGAGACTCCCAAACCTGTGTGAGAATGGGGAGGGGTGCCGGGGACCAAGAGCCATTCAAGATGAAAGTGGACAGGGGCTTGAATTTGGGGATACAAGTGTCATAGACAGTGCGGGGACAAAAATTATTGAAGAGAATTCCCATCAGATGCCACCGGTCAAGCCAAAAGGAGGTGGACAAATTGGAAGCAATAGAAGTAGAAATAGCATAAATGGCACAAGGACGCAGCAAAATAATTTTCCTCCAGACCCATGAGGGATTGGAAGGCAAAGAAGCAGTCCAGAAGGAATCGGACAGGAGGAGGTAGGAATAGACCCACTTAACCCAAATGGAATTGTGTTTTGAGGCAATTCTCCATATAAGCTTGAGAAGGCAAGACATGTTAACCTCAGAGACCCGGCGAATACCTAGGCCTCCTTCAAAAATAGGACAGCATAAGGACGACCAACTAACTAGATGGATGAATCAAGAGGATTCCTACACTTTCCACAAAAAGGCACAAAACAAGGATTCCATAGCCTGGATTGTTGATTTGGGGATGGAGAATATTCCGCACCAATAGAGGTGGGAAGATTGAAGGACTGAGCGGATGAGGATCACCCTGCCAGCAAAGGATAGGAACTTGCCTTTCCAAAGCTGAAGCTTCTTGCAAATATGATCGAGCATAGGGAGGCAATGGTGACGAGTGAGCTTACCAGGGATCGAGAGGAAGACCGAGGTAGACCACAAGGAAGGAACCGGGGTTGAAGCTCGAGAGCTGAAGAAGGGAAGCATGAACCTGGTCGGGGACCCCAGAGAGAAAGATAGTGGATTTGTCAAGATTGAAGTGGAGGCCCGAGAGGGATTGAAAAAGGGAGAGAGCCGAGAGGATGGAAGATATGGAGAGGTGGTCCGCTTTAGAGAAGATCATGAGATCATCCGCAAAAGCAAGGTGAGAAAGATTTAGGGACTTACATTTGGGGATGGGAGATATGAGAAGTTGGTCAGTTTTGGATTGGAGGATGTGGGAGAGAACCTTTAGGGAAAGGGAGAAAAGATAGGGGGAGAGGGGGCAACCTTGGCGGATTCCCACCTTGGAATGGAAGAATCCCGCCGGGGAGCCGTTGGTAAGAATGGAGAAACGAGGGGTGGAAATATAGGTCTCAATCCAGTGGATGAAAGGGGGAGGGAAACCCGTGATGGAGAGAATGTCGCTAATGAAGTCCCAACAAATGGAGTCAAAGGCTTTGTAGAGATCTACCTTAAGGAACACGGCCGGGGAGTGAGCGGATCTATCAAAACCATGGACAATTTCCTCACAAAGAAGAATGTTATCCGAGATTTTATGGCCCGAGATAAAAGCAGATTGATTTTCGCTCACAAGAGAAGGTAAAGCCTTTTTTAGCCTATTCGCTAGGACCTTAGAGATGAATTTGTAGAGAAGGTTACAGAAGGTAACCATAGTTGCATGACCTCTATGTCTAAGTCAAAACACCCAAGCAATATAAGATAAACTGCTTGAAGTATCTAAGGGAATGTGATACTAGAAAGATGAATTTCAACACCTTAAGCTAATATTTCTTGCTGACAGATGAGCACGATAACTCTATTGCCTCGAGCAAACAAGTTTTATTGCAAGAACACTCCCCCCCCCCCCCCACACACACACAGATACATATACAAGATTATAAATACAGGGAAGATATAGATTGTAGCTAACAAAGCACACATAAGCAAGCAAACAAATACCAACAAAGAAAAAAAATTACGCACGCATGCCACAGTATTTTAAAATAAAAAAGTGCCTAAGAATCAACAATTAATGCAGATAACAGAAAGGAATTATAAGATAATGAAATCGAAGGTGAATTTCCATTGAAAATCAATTTATAAAGCATAAAGCAGTACAACAGATTACCAGTGACTCTTTCGAATAGTATAAAATGCGAGGTAATCCAAGTATAGTCGTTGCAAACCAGTCAACAACTGAATCTACTAAGAGATCTCCTTGGTACCTATTATCAAAATCCCATGACTTAATCTGAAGTTCAGTAAAGGAAAAATTTATCATGCAAGCTTTCTCATGAGTTACCTAAGTGATATTTGATTTAAACTATTATGCAGTATACATTTTCAAAAGGAAGAAAAAAATAGTAATAAATAAATAAAAATAATAATCTTTTGAAATGTACCTAAGAAGACAAGATGAACTTCTACATCCAGGAGAAAACGCAATTAGTGAAGGCAGACCTGTACAATTACCAGAAAAAAGGAAACACAAGGAAAGACATGAAAGGTGAGGGGAGTGTTAAGGGAAAAAGTAAGGTGAAAACCTAACTTTAATGCAAGATTAACAATCTGATGATGCTTTCGAAGAAAGATGAATTTATGAAACCCTAGACAAATAATTCAACATGTTTTCAAGATAAAAAGCAATAAGGGATGCAAGAATACTTTCTTCTGGAAAAATAATGCCCAGTGCTTTTCTTCATAAAATTAATTAACATTAGTAACAAACACCACCAAAAAATTAATTAACATTAGTAACAAACACCACCAAAACAATTGTTCTAGCTCATTACAACCCATGCGAATCCAAATATGTCAGATGACTCCAAACCCGTCAAAACTGTTAGGTCTGGAAAGACCAGTTTACCCTCCTTCACATTTTCCCTCTTCCCTTTCCAAAGTCAATTAAAGCCCTATTTTTCCTTCTCTTTCCTTTCTTCTTGCAGTAGCTGCAACTCCAAGAATACTCCTAAATTCCATCTCCATCTTCGAGCATTACTAATCCAGCAGCAATTCTGGAACTCACTGTTGATCAGAGATGCCTCAACTTCCAATCCTTCATTGCAATAACATCCCCTATCCTCTCTATTGTATTCTCGACAACCCTAACTATACCTTTGTTAGGGCAGGAAGCAAGGAAGAAGTCAATGCACTTTATCAAGATTATGAGTAATTGGTGGCTCAACTGATGAATCTTCGTACTTTTACTGCTCAAAGCTGGACATGAAAAGCATCAGAGAATTTGATAAAACAACCTCCTCAGACATTAAATGCTTTTAATTTTGAAGCTAAAAGCCTGCCATCTTGTTTTGAAAATTTGAAATGCATCCCCTGCAGAGATGATAATTTGTTTAGCTGATGAACTAGCCAATTTTTCTCTATTTTTTCAGTACTTCTAGTTCTCAGGGCATTAGGCAATCCACTCCATGTTCAGGCTTGTTAATAGAATGCTGGTGCAATAAGAATAGCTGCCCCCATACTTGCTCCAGTGGGAAAAAGAAGCTCAAAGCCTCAAACCATAGATGAAAAAGAGAATAATTTACAGTTTCTATCCAAAGCATTTTCAGTGGAAAAATATAAAATTGACATTTCTGCTTCTTCTCTTCTCTGATCATAAAAAAGGTTTAGAGGTTTTGTTAGGGTCTAAATGTTTCACAAATGTTGAAAAGAAGTAATGGATTTACAACTACCCAAATATTGAAGGTGTAGCGGTTTTGAAAATCTTGAAAAGAAGTAATCAATTCAACAACTACCCAAAATCTTGAATATTTCCCTTCCCTTTCATTTCTATCATTTTTATTGTCATGTAATTTGGATGCTGAAGAGTAAGGAGGAATGTTAAACTAGTCCAATGGTGCTTTGGAATTAGAAAATAAAATACAATGAATCAACAGAAAATACTAGTGGAATGGACAAAGGTGTGGTTTCATAATACATTTATGGGCTGTATTTTTAAATTCTTGTGGGGTGTCCCTGAATAAAAGCAACATCTTCTGGGGTGCCCTGTCATTTCTTTTCTTTTTTCATTTTTAAATTGGGGAGGGGAGGGGGGATATACTATGTGTTGACAATTGTGCTATGTGATAGTAAATGACCAAAAGTGCACCGTTTGGTACACCTGAGTCGTGCACTTACATATTAGATGTTTTTTGTCTACTTACCTTATTACCCTGCCATTGTAGCTTGGTTCACAAGCAACCCATCATAGGCTTAGTTTCTATTGTCCTTTGAGACATTTAGTTTCTATTTTCATGCAATTCAGTTTAGGAAACTCTTCTTCAAATGGGATTGCCTTGGTTATTAACAATACTCTTGGTAAGGGGAGAGTTTCTCGTGCAATTTTTCTATTCTTCTTCTTCTTCTCTCTTCTTCTTCTCCTCTCTTCTTCTTCTCCTCTCTTCAATGTGTTTTATGGTTCTCTACATTGCTGCTACTATCACACAGTATCAGAGCCTTCGCCTTTGATTTAAAGAAGGAAACCTTAGTTCATAGAAGAAGAACTAAGCTTTCACTGGCTGAATATTGAATTTTTAAGTTCAATTTTGCAGCTGATCTCTGATATTTCATTGGTTGATGGTATTGATTGAATTATGAAATTGATACTGACTGCTGCTGATTTTATTTGAGGAGCATATAAAACACCTGCTGGTACTAGGATTTGTGAATTACCATTTGGGGTTTTATTTCGGAATCAAGCTTGCCTCAGAAGTTCAGTCTAATGTCAAAGGTGGGAGAAGGAGAGGCAATGCTAGTTTTGTCTAGTTCCCTGATTTCTCTCAATGATTCCCTGCTATTGTAGTTGTCTGTGCTTAGGTTTGTGGCTTACTGCATATTTGAATTGATCCCTAGTTATTGATTGGTTGATGGTTCCATGCTTTCTCCCTCTGGTTGATCTTGATTTCCGTCTTCAGTGTTTTTGCTTTTTCAGTTTGAGTTTATTTTGAAGTTGATTCACTTATATTCTTCCTTGAAATCTTCATATGCAAAAGCCACTGTTCTGAGACTTGACCTGGAACCCTGCAACTAAGAAATTCTTCAGATCTGTTGGGTTCAAATATACTTCTTGCTACTGCTATGTGCCATTGGGCTTTCCCCTCATGGCCGTAACATATTTTGGATGCAATGTCTTCTACCTGTTATTGAAACCCTTTAATATAGCTGCTTTCACAGTGTGGTCTTTATTAGTTGCTTGACTGTCAAGCAGAAGACGGCAGCGACACGGCCACGCTACTTCTCCTTTTCCTTCTTAATTTTAATTTAATGTATTTGGCACTTAGTTTTCCTATTCCTTTTCAATTTGGTTAGCAAAATAACACTCTAAATGTAGTCGTGCACATTGCTTGGCTTTTGCTTTGCAAATTAACTTGGAATTAATGTGCAGGAAAACTGTCCCACCCCCCAGGACTCTGCTTGTGCGGAAGCCTTTGGCACCAGGTTTGCCCTTCTTAATGTGCGGGAATCCCATCTTTAATTCTGACCCCTACCTCACAAGTTATTCACATATTACCAACTTACCATGAAGAGTGTTTTTACTTCCAAGTCTGTCCTCCATCTATAAGTTTAATTCATTCTAGTTTGCTATATCTATAGACATGGCATTCTTTTCCTTTATCTACCAATGGCCCCTTAAAAATCTGGTTTATTATTTCCAATTTGTGCCGATTTGCTGATTTCTTAAGCCTGTGAGTTGTCAACATGGGTTTGGAACCCAAAAAAAATTTGTTACTTGATATGTTTGCTTGGACTAAACCCAAGAGTGAGTTGGGATTGATTGATTAATTACTAATTTTCCTTATCATGGATGGATCCCTCTTTGTAGCTAGAATTTACAGAATTGCTGCTGGGATTATATTTCACCATCTTACTTAGTGGGCACTTGCACAGCCACTATTTCAATCGAGAAAAGATGCATTGGAAATTATTGCAATCTGAGATTCTGAATGCAAATGCTGCTTTTGGCCATTTTTTTATTTAGTCTACATGTAATGCTACAGATGAGGGGAAGATTGAAATATTATTCTCTATCAACTCTAAGACTTTTATTTGGTGGTATTCTACAGTAATATCTACCTACCTACATGGTCCTCGGTAACCTATATTGCCTATTTAGCTATGGCAACCACTACCTATTTGGCCTTTAGTATCCCATACTACTTATCTGGTTCACAGCACCCTATACTGCTAATTTATCATTGGGGACCTTACTTTGAGGCACTATATCTGACTTTGGTTGAGCAAAAGTACTACCTACTACTTGCCTTCCTTGGGAAGAGATTACGTGCATACACTGGAGCTGCACTTTTATCTATTTGTGTAGACATTGGAACCACACTTTTATCTTCTCTTATGGAGATTCCCACTACTACACGTCTCTTACGATATAGCTATTGGAGACGCTACACTTCAAAGACAATGACTAATTACTACTACTGGTATTATTTGGGCACTACCTTTGATATGGTTGTTGCTAGTTGCTACTATGCTTATGGATGCAGCTCCTATTCAACACCACATATTTTTTTCATTGTTAGATGGTTCATTCAGCATGAAGATTATTTACTGAAATTGTTGATGATTATCGCTGAAATGGAGTTCTCTTAGTCTTTACTGGATTCTGCTACTGGAGCTTATGATCAGGATTGATGTGGTCTTTAATATATGTTCTTGTTATCCCATGCTGGAATTAATAAATGTTCTTGTTTCCAAGTTGGAGCCTTTGCTATGTATACTGCAGCTTGAGGGTGACTATTGACCATAGAAAAAAATTCAAGGGAAACTCAAGTTTCGACCAGGTGAAAATGGGAAACTTAGGTTGGAAACTGGGAAATTTCAAGGAAACTTAGGACTTTTTCATGCAAGTTTCGACAGGTTTTAAGGAGTATTTTAGGGTGGGACTTTGCATTTAAGCTAATTAGAGTATAAAGAACAACATTGGCTATATTTTGCTAAGAAAATCAATGTAGATATGTCATTCAATATACATAACATCAATGTAGAGTTGTCCGAAAAGTACACTAAAAACCTAACTACTTAAGCACATAACATTCAATATATAATTTCTAACTTCAAAATAGCTAACAATAAAAGGAAAGTACAACTTAATGCCAAAAGGAGTGCCAAGAGTGGATCCATCCTGTGAGCTGAGTAGTACTATGCCTGTAACATCCTCTTCTCCAACCAACGAACATAGACATCCCATGACATTTTATGCCTATGGTTGTCAAGGTATAGTCATCAACATGCTTAAAATAACCAGTCTGAGGGAATACGCAATTTGGATAAGGAAGTCCTGATGGGAGGGTATTTGTCGTGGTATTTGGGGAAACATGAAATAAACAAAAAAAATTGAAAATTTGGGAAAGCTGCAAAATTTACAAGAAAAAGTCTTAGGTTTCCACGAAATTTCCCATGTTTCCCAAGAAATTTGGGAATTTTTTTCTTCTTTCGTGAACCAGCTGGTCCAGCTGGGTTGAACCAAGTTTCGACAAGTTTTGAGGTTTCAAGTTTCGACAGTTACGATCAAAACTGAGGACTTTTTTTCGGTTCTCATGAGTTTCGTTTCGACTTTTCAAAAATGCGAAATTTTCGCATGTTTTGACCGAAATTTGTACCATGCTATTGACAATTGTGCTACATTAAGGGTACATGACCCAAGTGTACTATGGGGGTACACCTGAGTCATGTATATACATAATGGATGTTTTTTGTTTTTATCTACTTTATTGCCCTTGCCCTTGTAGCTTGGTTCACATTATAGGCTTAATTTTTGTTTTCCTTTGAGATATTTAGTTTCTATTTTCATGTAACCCCAATTGAGACATTTCTTCTTGAACAGGACTGCCTTGATTATTAAGAATACCATGGGTGAGGGGGGAGAATTTCTCATGAAACCTCTCTCTCTCCTTCTCTTCATTCTTCTTCTTCTCTCTTGTTCTTCACTTATCTTTTCTGCATGTTCTGGTTCTCTAAATTGCTGCTATTGGCACACCATGCAAACCCCTTTTTACTTCTTTTTAAAGCAGAAGCTCAAGCCACAATGTAAAAACTTATTTCTTCCTACCATAAGCTTGCAAAAGAGAGACTTTTTTTCTCGGAGACCGAGGTCAAACTGAACCATTTAATCAAGAAACTTCAAGGAAGCTGTATTTTCATTTACATTTTCCATCTTCATCCAAATGTTAAGATTGCTCATCAACACATATAAAAAAAACAGCAAAAAGTGAAACAACTACCATTTCTAAAGAATGGTTGTCCTGTGGTACTCCTCTCAGCAAGGTGTGCAGCAAGCTCAACTTCCTCAAGTTCCACCATACCAGTGCCAGCAACTCCATCTAACAAGCCAGCTGAATGTACCAAAAACCAACAAACATATTTGAAGTATTATTCAGAAGCTCAGTAAAACATAATGTAGTGAGAGAATATAAATAAATAAAATGAGTGGCAGGTCCGGTGGGAGAGGAGGGGACCTGATGCATATCCATCACCAAAATTGAGCTTCTTTTCTTAAAAATGAGACTAAGGTTGCATTTAATACATGTTGGGCCTTTGAACCCATTGCTTTTCTATATATTACTTTTATAGGCCTAAATTATGGGCAATTAGGTTCCATATGAGATTAGTTGTTTCTGCTTTACTTTTTTGTTTTTTTTTAAATTATTTGAGGTTAGTCCAGTTGAAGTGGTTCTATGCGGTTAAGTTTAAGTTGCAAGTAATTGTGAGTGAGTGTTTTAGTGGGCTGGATTATGACCTTTTGGAGTCTATTTCAGTTTCCTAGTCACTTCAAGTTACCCAATAGAGTAAAGAATCGGACTATGCCATTCTTTTTTGTATAAGAGTATTTTTCAGTCTTCTATATAAGGTCCTAATAAGCAATAAGGGTATATATTGAACACAGATTTGATCAATGATTCCTCAGCAAGCTGCTGCGGCTGCATTAACCCTAGTGAGATTGTTGTGTATATCAATCAACTCCTTGACAATGGAAACAGGGAAACCTAGAAGGTTCGAATCAAAGTCCCCACTCAACTAGGTTGGAGATTTATTTTTCAAGTTCTTTCGAGTTCAAGATTCAATAGATATTAATGATCCTCTGACCAATTAAGCTGCAGCCCAAGAAACCCTACGCTACTGCAAGCTTGATACTCATTCTTCTCCTGATCATCCAAGCCACCCACATTTAATATTCCACCAATCTCTTGAAATCATCCCATCTCACAAATTTGTTGACAAAATACCAACTAGCTCCTGGCATTATCTCAAGATCAATACCCATCCATCTCCACCCAACGGCCAGGTTAACCCAAATCAACAAGTAGGAATTCTCAAAACCTTCACTGATATATCCAATCATCTCAACCCTAATTTCTCAATAATCACAGAAACCTAATTTTGACACATTCAAACCTTCCTGTTCATTAAAAATCCTGGTTAACTGCCTCCTAGCTGATGTTCTTACAATCTAGGATAACATCCTCATACATAATATTCTAAATGTTTGAGGTATAAACACCAAGCTGAATTTTCAAGGCACTGCCAAGAAATCCAGGCTCTTTATCGGGTCCAAGTAGACAGCATATCATGTTGACACTATACCAGTTTACATTCATTTATATGAATCTTTGTTTTATTTTTTTTTTCCAAATAATATGCTAACAATATATACTCATTGTTGGCTATCCTACGCTTCATTTATTACATGCATTCTCATTTCAGCCCATTATTGACAATATTTCCATCATATTGTGTTAATACTAATATGGGTTCTATGTTGCATATAAGCTATAAAACTGTGACGTGCCGCACATGATGGTGCAAGTGCTCACTTCTTGAATACTTCATCAAGTGTTGAAGTCCTAGCAACAGGGTGAATATTTGACAAGTAAACCCTCCACAGAACCGGCCAAGCATGGGGGTAGGCATTGCCTTTTATGTTACACTAGTAAAGTTGCACGTGTGGCCATTTGTTGTGGACCGGAAAAGAATTTCTGAAGAGTAAGGAAAGGAAAAGCAAACAAGAAGTAAACATTGAGATTTACAACTCTTTATACTTAACATTTCACTGTTTGGGTGGGTATACCTCCCATATCTTCCAGTAGGATCAACTTCAACAAATTCTGGGTATGCTGTTTCAATCGGTGGAAACAGCAGCGGAGCTCCCCCACCCCCTCCCCCGGGCAAATTTTTTTTAATTTCTTAACAGAAGCCCTTTTGGCCCTTATTAATTTTTGGTCAGCTGGCCCTCTTTCCAGTGTGAAATTTCAGCAGTTGCCCCCCCCCCCCAACCACCCCCATGTTGAATCCTAGCTTCACCCCTGGGTGGAAGTGCATTCAGTCTCTATTCATTTGGAATTATTTTTCTGCCTTATAAGTTAGGTATATGATCTCTACCTTGCCTCTGAGAATTGAGGTTGATGAAAAGGAAGAAGAGGAGAATAAGAGGGAAGAGAGAGAGAAGCGGTGGGGGCAAAGGGGATCAATCCAACCAAAGAATGGTTGAGTCAATTGGGCTAAAAGAGAAAACAAAAGTAAGTGTCATTATTATGAGTGAAATGCTAAGCATACCAACACTATGGGTTTCTTAGTAATGGATGCTTAAAAAAGGGGATCAAATTAATAGGATAGAGAATAGTTGCCTTAATTTAGATTTAATACCAATAATGTTTATTAGGAAATTAAACTAACTACTTTAGGGCCTTTTAGATACTGAAAAATTTTGCAATCATTTTTCAATAACAGTAAAAGAATTTGAAGAGACGAATTCACAAAATCCCGATATTCAATTGCACTCTCAATAACGGACACTTAAAAGGGGATCAAACTAATAAAATGGAGAATATTTACCTTAATTAGATTTAATATTAATAACATTTATTGAGAAATTAAACTAATTAATTGAGGTCCTTCCGTCCTTATGAAAGTGAGATTTTTGCCAAGATTTTTCTAATGTCATCATTTTTCTTCTCAACAATTTATATGGAAGATCAAGGCAGTTGATGGAAACAATAACCATTGATTGGTTATTTGATCCAAAAAAACTTTGGGCTTGAAAAAATTAATTAGATAAACTCGCCCCCGCAAAGAAATCATAATTCTTTGTTTATAGGACGTTTTAAGTAGTCTTTATAGATGATAACTGGATAACTTTGTCCAATCAAAGAATTTGCACAAAGCAAGGATTAATTAACACATTAATAACAATAAATATGTAAATGAACAAATTTACTCCTTTAGGAAATCAAAATTCTAATCTTATTTCTTTCTTTATAGGACTATCGTAGGTAGTCTTTATAGACAATAATTAGGATAAATTTGTCCAATTAAAGATTTGCCACAAAGCAAAAGATTTATTAATACAAATAGACAAAATTACTCCAAAAGAAGATCAAAATTCAAATCTTAATTCTTTGTTTGTAGGACTTTTGTAGGTAGTCTATATAGAAGATAATTAATAACAATAAGTATGTAAAGGATTTCTTTCTTTCTTTTTCTTTTTTTAATGAAGAAAATAAATGAAAGCAAAAAATACACACTATGAGAGCTCTCATTGGTACATGCCAATAGAGCTAATTTAAGGACAATTTGAGAAAGATTTAACCTACGACTAGAACAGAGATTAATAGCTGCTGGACTCTGGACGAGCGTCAAAAGAAAGTCTATGGCAATTTTATAGTTTGTCTTCACATGTGAGAAATAGGACAATTTTGTCTTTGCCACAAACAAAGTACATATGTTTATATAATTATATGATCATATGATATAGTCTTATACTGAATGCTTAGGGCACCTAGGCAAACACCTTGTCACTTAGGCACCTCTCCAATGCCTTGGGTTCCATAATAGCCTTGACAACTATGATCCCAAGGATCACCTCATATTTGAGGTGCCTCAACATGGATACCATCAATCAAACGAAACAGAAAATGTATTTTTACGAGAGTAGCCCATATAGTTACAACCTGCATGATCAAGACTCACCAAAGGTGAGGACCAATAACCAATAACTCTTCAACACAATCAACCCAAATGGGTACCCCCAAAAAAATGGTGTGTGGATCTGATGAAGGGGAAATCTCAAAAGGTCTTTTCTTTTATTGAAGGGGGTGGGGGTGGGGGTGGGGGTGGGGGTGGGGTGGGGAAGATCCGAGAAAAGGTGTTTAGAATGGTTAAAAGAGATGGTGTAGAAAGTTTGAAACAGAGTGGACAGGTAAGGATGGTTCTTGGGGAAAATTTTTAATGGGGTGGATTTCTAGCTTGATGGATCTGCAGATCCAGAGGTTGGAAGCAAATGAAACTATGATCAAACCTACTAGATGGGGATGATTAGAAAAGATCCTTCAAGTTTGGGAGGAATCCAATGGATAGATTAATGTAGATCCAGGTCCTAGGATTTGGGTTCTTGGTTTATTCGAAACTGAACAAAGTTTGTCAATTTTAGGTTTTCAATGGACCAATGTGGTTGCAACTTGGATCATGTGTGAGGGATAACACATTTGGGGGGGCGGGTTGAATCTGCTAGGTATTCTAATGGTGAATTTGGACCACAACTAGGTTTTTGGAAGATGGCACCTTCAAAAATAAAAATAGAAAAGGGGACAGAAATGGATAGGGATGAGCCCATAGAAAAAAATTCAAGGGAAATTTCGACCATGTGAAAATGGGAAACTTAGGTGAAAACCTGGGAAATTTGGAGAAAACTTGAGACTTTTTCATGCAAGTTTTGACATCAAGTTTCGACAGGTTTTAAAGAGTATTTTGGGGCAGGACTCAGCATTTAAGCTAATTAGAGTATAAAGAACACATTGGCACTTGCATTTTGCTAAAACAATCAATGTACATATGTCATTCAATATACATAACATCAATATAGAGTTGTCCGAGAAGTACACTATAAACTTGACTACTCAAGCACATAACATTCAATATATAACTTCTAAGTTCAAAACATCAAATGCAAAGTAATTGACGATAAAAGGGAAGTACAACTTAGTGCCAAGAGGAATGCCTCGATGGATCCATCCCGTGAGCTGAATAATACTATTCACATAACATTCAATATATAACTTTTAAGTTCAAAACATCCAATACAAAGTAACTGACGATAAAAGGGAAGTACAACTTAGTGCCAAGAGGAATGCCTCGATGGATCCATCCCGTGAGCTGAGTAATACTATTTGTTTTTAACTTCCTCTCCTCCGACCAACGAACATAGACATTCCAGGACATGTTACGCCTATGGTTGTTGAGGTAATCGACAACTGCAGCTCTATGAGTCTGGTCATCAACATGCCTAAAAAACCAGTCTGAGGGATACAAAATTTGGATAGAAAATTTCTGAAGGAGGGGGTATTAGTTGTGGTATTTGAGGAAATAAGAAAGAAACAAATAAATCAAAAATTTGGAGAAACCATGAAACTTGCAAGAAACGTCCCAAGTTTCCACGAGATTCCTTGGTTTCCCTCAAATTTTTTTTCTCATAAACTGGCTGGTCCAGCCGATTTGGCTCAAGTTTTGACCCAGTTTTGACCCAACCTCAAAATTTCAAGGTTTCAACAGGTTTTGACGAAAATTCGACAATTTCGATCGAAACTTGGGACTTTTTTTCGGACCCGCATAGTTTTGTTTCAAAGTTCCAAAAGTGCAAAATTTGGACAATTTCGACCAAATTTTGTACGATGGATGAGCCTGCCAAATGGAATGGAAGACTGAATCCACAATCAATTCAAAGAATTGGACTTCAAATACCAAAACTCTAACAGGCATCTTGCACTCTAAGCGCCAGCGAACCTCCAGCTGCTTGGACTAGAAACAACGAGGATCCAATCAGCCTACTTGGTCTTGAAACACCAACCAGACAATACTCTATCTTAAACCATGGTGGGAGATCTCGCGAGATATCTCGCTTTTTCAAAGAAGTGAGATGAGATGGAGATCGAGAGCAGAGAGTTGGGATATCTCACTCGATATCACACAATATCTCGCCATATCTCACTATATCTCGCTGAAACTCTCAATTTTTGCCCTTTTTTTGCGGATTTCAGCTGGATTTTCACTTGCAACTACTCTTAGCAAATCTACAACATCAAAAGAAGATCAATCATTCTCTGCTTGTCTTATGAACTTATGATTTAATGACTTAAATAGAACTTCTAATGCTTGTACAATTTTATTATTCTATTTTTGAAAATTGAGATTGTGATACTCGTATGGATGGAATTTTGATGACATTTAGGTTATTTGATGCATTGATACACTTTTTTTTTCATTTATATGCCTTAAAGGTTCTATATTACATGTTGTATAACCTTGCAGTCCCTAATCCTACAACATTTCGGTTTCACACTATGGGTAGACTTAGAAATCATACTTAGGGTTGTTTTCTGACAAATTTAAGGCCACCAATGTACTCAAAAGGCCTTAAATAGGTCAAATACCAAATTTTAGCCCAATTGGGACCCCAAAACCCACCGAGTTGACGCCAAAAAATCACATATCTTGACCAAGATCTTGCCGAGATGGTCAAGATCTCAGTTTTTCAAGGTGGCGAGATCTCACTCAAGAGCGAGATCTTCTACCATGATTTAAACACTAGACATAATAACTCACACAGAAAAGGAAACAGCAAGAGTTTGCTAATAAAATTATTTTTTCTACTCTGCCTATATCCGTCCAAGATGGGTTATTAAATAGAGGGGCTTAAACAGCAAACTAGAAGTCCTACTGGAACTAGAAATAGGAATTTTAAGTAAACATAATACTACACTTCCAGCTTATGCATGAAAGGTGTCAAACCTAATTAAAAGACTAGGAATAGACTTAATTACCCCAACTTAAATTGACCCAACTAACTCTAAATTAAATTAAACCACATTGAACACAGTTCAATTTAACACAAAAGCAACAAAAAATTAAGCAATCATCATATTTAGCCTATATATTAAACTTTTAGGCCCATTACCAATTAAAAACCTTGGGACAAAAGACCCAGCACCCATATCTATCAACCCTAGGTTGATCCCAATGGAAATTGGCCAAATACAATGCTGGATCTGCATGACCAAACCACTAGAATTTGGGTATTTAATGAAGTCATTCAATGTACAAATCAAAAAGAAACCAAAAACTTCATGCCTTTACTGTCCCAGACCCTAAGCTTCACTGTCACTCCCTACAGTCCCCCCAACACCCCCCCCCCCCCCAAAAAAAAAACCCTGCTGTTTGGCACATCTTTCCTCCAGTTGTGTTCCAGCATTAGTAATCTTGCTGACAAGCAGAATCAAAGAACAAAATCACATAAATGAGCAATTAGAACAGCCAAGAAATATCAGGTGATGATGCTTTTCTGTTCCTATGGACTCTTATAATTTTTGGCGTAAACACTTTCAGTTTGCTTTTTGGTTTCCATGATTTTATCGACTTCTCCTTTCCTATTATTTTTTTATTATCTACGAAAGTTGAGGGAAAAAATTTTAAAGCTAATATGGCAGAGAAAACCTACCAAAAAACTGTCAATTTCTTACACTAGAAATCCATTACTCATAAAACTGACCAAGGTCAAGCAAAAATATATCAATACTCATACTTCTTTTTCCCCCTTTGTTTTCTCCTCTTTTTTTTTTTTTTTTTCCCTTGAGGGGGGGGGGGGGGGAAGCGAGGGGGTTGGGGAGTTGGTTCACAATGGGCAACACAAAAAATAGCTTGTTGAAAGTTCAGAAACTAAATATCCCAATCCATGGCTTTATCACTCAGAAATGAGAACAAAAGAAGAAGAGTGGGATCAAGGGTTGTAGTAAAATTTTCTTCAAGGCTCTTGAGATATTCCATGGAATGTGTGACTAAGAGCTTCTTGTTTTCCTTTTTCTGGTAATTATTAGTGTTTACCAGGATGATTTTGTATGCTGAAAGCCTTGGAGGAGGGGGTTTTTTTCAGCTCCTTCCAACCTCTAGTGAGCCAGTGAGAGGATATGTTATCTCACTTTTTTGTCTATTTTCCTTTAACAAAGTCACTAACAGCAGCCGGAAAAAAGGGGGGCATGTGAAAGTAGGTGGCTGCAATCCAAGGATAAGGAAGTATAGCTATAACATTCACTAACCAAGAACATCTACTGATGTACAACAGCTAAGAGTTGAACCATTATGGAATTGGTCAATCATGTTCCTATATTTAACAGAAAGGTTGATATCAATTCATGTATCAACTTTGGCAATCGACCTTTAAGATAAGGTTCATTAATTTGAGACTTAGAAATCAACTGAACGAAGGATTGACCTAACATTTGGAACACTCATCCACATCAGCCAAGTCAGACCAAGCCAACACAAAAACAGTGATTTCAAATGAAGTTCCACTAGACGTTGACCTTCAAGTGATTTAGTTCATTCAAAATTTTGATAGGAATAAGTTAAACCGGAAAAAAGAAATAGCAATTCTTGTCTCTATATATGGTTGACGAGTGGTAAGCTACTTGAAGTCCACCTTCATCAAAACAGCTCATAAATTGTGTGTTTTAGTAGGAAACCAAATAAAAGTGCTACTAAATAACTAGAAACATGAAGTAAGAATTCAGCTACAACACCATAATATTAATAACCATGAAGGAACAACCACATAAGAAAGAATAAAACACATACCAATTCTTTTCCAGTCATTTGAGAATTGTGCACAGCGAGAGCTCCCAGATGAATAAACCTAAGTACCAATTTTGACCAAGAGTTCAATAGTGCACAGCATAAAAGATTCATTACTTGAAGAACTATTCAACGGAATAATAAAATATTAAGAACCATGGAGAACTAATTTAATAGATGTAAATCCAAATTAAACCAATACACACTGTCTCATTAGTCTGAATATACCTGAATCAGCCATGCCTTGTCGCCCCCAATAGAAGTCTGGAAATCCTGAGTTTTGATCACATTAAAAGTATCCACCAAAGTACCTATATAAAAAAAAGGTTATCGTAGCTCATAAAAGTGAGACATTTAAATCATCTTCAAGATGTAAATTGTAAAAGGAGCAAGGTCAAGATCCTATCTAACCAGAATTAGAAGTATCTAAAAGTGGAAGATCTAGTTCTGAAAAACTTTTCCCAAGAGATTTTCCTTTGACCTTTTCAATAACATCCTACAACCAAGCAAATGAAATGTGCATCCAGCAACAATATGAACAGTGGCAAAGATAAAAATAAATACGAAACTAAAATAACAAAAAATGAAAAAATTATCTCCTTAATGGCTGCCAGAAACTCACTAGGTGCTCATCAATGCCAAATTTGTCATAGTCATTCTTCCATAATGGATTGCTTAACAGCTCAAATGCATACCGGATCTGCAAAGATCCACACATAATTTGAAAAAGCAAAACCAATTTGAAGAAAATTCCACAGGCTCAACAATAACATCAGGAAATCATATATAGCAATATCCATCATCTCACACTGGATGCAACATATCTAGAAGAACCACATTGCATCTGTAACTACATAGAAATCAACCTGTAGCTTCCCAAAGATTAAATAAAAGTCTTAAGAACTTGTTAGTCGTTACCTTCCATGCCACACTTACACGAAGAAGCAGGCTCAAGATGCGAACTTTTTTCTGAATGAATTTTTAAAGAAATTTGTGTTCATATCTTGGAAGGTTTCCTTTTGAGAAAAAAAAGTTCTTTCAGATTCCCTTCTCTTCTACACACCTCTAGAAAGATAAACCCATGAAAATCAAGTATTTCAGTATTTCAAAATACTCAGGTCCTGTATCTTACATTTCTTACTGGAATTTCTCAACCCCTTCTTGTTACTTCTACAATTATGATCTTCACTAACCATAATGTGATAAATTTTGGATTTTAATCCAACAGTCATCCTTTGTAGACAAAAAAGAAACATGTTTTTATTTGAGATGCAGAGGTGAACTTTCTTCATTCTTTTACCTCAAAGAACAGAAAAGAAAATTAGTAACTGAAAATAAGCAGCAAGGTTTTTCCTGTGCAATCAACATTTTTGGATAAACAAATGATCTAGGGTCATCATATTGAAACCTTAATATTCTCTAGAGCACATACCCACATCCCTTCTATGGTATCAGCAGAATCATGGCTTAGAACTAGGGGTGTAAACGGATCGGATTCGGATCGGATAGTGATAATACCATATCCACATCCTATTATATTCGGACGGATTCGGATAATATCCTATCTGATTTCGGACGGATTCAGCCGGATTCGGATGATAATCGGATAGTTATTTTCTTGAATAAATTATTCTAAATGGCAATGAATATAGATTGAATACAAGTTTTCGTCTACCTAGTAATATCTTTACCACTTTATTTGTGAGGGTTAGGTTTCAAATTTAAGAATTTAACAACTTTAGTAGTTATTTAGCAAAAAATCTAGAAAAATACTCACATATTTCAAGTAAAAAATATATAAAATAAGAAAAACAAATCCAAATAAGTAACTTAATCGGATAATTTTATCGGACGGATAATAACCGGATAGAAAGGGGTATACCATATCCGCATCCTATTAGTAATCGGACGGATTCAGATACCTCTAAACGGATGCGGATGCGAATTCGGGAGCGGATTTCGGTTATCCATTTACACCCCTACTTAGAACATCTATTAATGCTATGACTTTTTTTGAGGTTTGAATAAACATTATTAAAGAAGGCAAAAGGAAATAATACAATGACCGAAGGCAGAAGAAGCAGAATCAAAACATCAAACAAGCAGAACTTAAATAAGCCCTATGCAAACCACCAGGAGAGACTACATGACTGATTCCAGGCATTCTCAGTTTCTGCGATCAGGAGACTATTAATCAATGTTGTAGTATCAAAACTAAAGGAGCTCCAGATCTGATTGAAAGACAGAGAAGAAGTAGTTCAGCAACATCAACATGTGATCCTCCTATCCCACAAAATATGATATACTCAGCCAATCAGGAGTACTTTAATTCATCTCTCAAGTTTCATGTCTTATCAATCATCTATTAGGTAGTCCCTTGTAAGTAATGTGCCATGTTAACACCCAAATGTGGTAACAAGTTAGGCAAGGCTTCTTGTAAAATGAACACATGTCAGTAAAGAAACATGTAGGATTAAATTAGCATCTTGGAATATTAATTCCTTAACGAGTAAGAGTCCAGAGTCAATATAAGATATGAGGATATGCAGGATAAATATTACCTGTAGTCCAAAAACTAGATGGAAGGGTAAAACAGCTAAGGTGTTGGAAAACCTTAATCTTTGGAATACAGCAAATCAAAATAACAGGAGTGGATTGAGCATTATAGAAAATAACGAATATTCAAGATCTCGTCTTGTCTCAGTGTCTCAAGACAACCGAGATTTCACCAAAATCTTGGCTGAAAATGCTTCAATGACGTACAGTGTTTTGGTTGTGTTTTGTTTGTGTTTTGGTGGGTTTTAAGGTGATTTTTTTGTACGACCGAATTTCAGGCCAAAAAAAGAATGGCAATGCTATTTTGACTAAAACCTAACACAAATTGGTCTTCTAGATTCACACATCCCAAGCTGTATGAGGATAAAACTAGATCATGCATTTTCAAAAATCTAAACATGGATATACAAGAAAACATTGACACTTCCATTAAAATGCAAGAACAGATACTGAGTAGTAGTCAAATATTAACTATAATTTAAAAATTACAAATTACAATTTATATTATGAAACCCCTTGAAATTTTCAAAATTTCACCAAAGTTTCCAAGATTTTGGCGAAATTTCTCCGAGATTTCAGTGACATTTCAGCAGAATTTCGTCAAGATTCGGTCTTGTTTTGGACTATGTTCCGTCTCACCAAGGTTGAGATGGCCAAGATTTTACGAAATTTCAGCAACCATTAGAGAAAGGACCCTAAAAATGACATGGTGTAAGTTAAAAGATTTGGGAATAGGATGACATCCATCAAGATTATATTATTGGGACAAATGGATGGAATAGCACAAGGTTTTACCCAAGGATAAAATAGCATTATAATGGATGACTGGAATGGAGATGTAGAGGCTATGAAAGTGTTGGTTGGTTCAGTTCTCTTAGAAGTTTAGTTCTATTAAGAGTTTTGGTTCATGTAATTTTCTATTTCTTGTTGCCTAAGGGTATTTATGTAATAATGCTTTTTCACTTCATTATAAATAAAGGGCTTGGGATCACACTGATCAAGTCAAGCCATTCTACTACAATTCATTTTTCTCAACATGGCAACAAAGCCAAAAATCAATAAGGGAAGAGGCAAGAGAAGAAAAAGGAAAAAAGGGGAAAATAACGAAGACCTACCTCCACCGCTGCTGCAATTGCACCACTGCCTCTGCAATCCAACACCTTCTTCTTCACAACACCCATCACACCTAACAGACCTGCAACTGCTACAGAACCCATTGCCCAAACCTGCAACTGCTCCAAAACATATATGCCAGACTTGCAACTGCTCCCACACCTATCACCTAGACCTGTAAACTGCTCCAACCCATTGCCCGCCCTGCAATCACCCTTTCCTCCATCATCTTGACAGGAAAACATATCAGCCAGACCTACAACTGCTCCCACACCTATCGCCCAGACCTGCAAACTAGTCCAAACCCATCGCCTACCCTGCAATCAGTGTTTCCTCCATCATCTTAACCTGAAAACATATCACTCAGACCTGAAAAAAAAATTCTTCTTCTGCCATGCTCTTCCCCTTTGTCCCTGTCGACTTCTGGTTCCTATTGAACCAGCGACACTAACTCCCTTTTAAACCCATGATACCCCCCCCCCCAAAAAAAAAAAAGGAGAGGAAGCTGATGGTATTACTCACCCTATGAACCCTTTGAATCCTACAACTCCCTAAATTTGTTTGGGTGGTCTAGCTATTCCATTCTGCAATGTTTCAATTGTTTCAAAAGGGGTGAAGACTGAAGAACTGCAGACAGTTTGATGACATGGCAACCACCGATGGTACTACTGCTCCCACTGACTCCGAACATTACCCCAATCTTCCTCCTCTTTCAATAAGATTTGATGGAACAAATTATTTAATCTGGTCTCGATCTACATACTTGACTATTGTCGGAAGAAGTACTGTTGGACACATTACAGGCACCGCCATCAAACCTACCACCATAGGTGTTTCTCAGGATAAATGAATCTCGAATGACTCTCTTATCATGTCGTTCCTTTTGAAGTCCATGAATCCAAATATTGCCCATGGATACCTATTACTTGATACTATAGCCAAGATCTAGAGGGCTACTACAGAAACATTAGACAGTTAGGGAATGATGCACAAGTTTATGAGCTACAAAAGAAGCTTCATGAGACTATACCCAAAAGGAACTGATTGTTGCCCAGTATTATGCTGAGTTGCAATCTCTTTGGTAGGAGTTGGATCATTATGAAGAGTATCACCCTACTAATCCGGATGATGTGGTTACTTATAGGAAGCATGTTGATAAGATTAGAGTATCTAACTTCTTGGCTAGTTTGAATGTGGAGTACGATCAGATCAAGGTACAAGTATTAAGTCATTCTCCCTTTCCTATACTAGAACAATCTTATGCCCTTGTTCACTATGAGGAAAGCCATCGATTAGCCATACTACATGCTCCTTTTGTGGAAAAATCAGCCCTACAGCCTACTAGCACCAAATATGATTCGACGGAGGAGATTATCAAGTGTGAGCACTATTCGAAGCTCCGTGGGAAACCCACTAATTTTAAGCAAAAAAGGCACAAAGAAGGGAAAAACCGAAGGCTAATCTTTATGAAACTGTGCCCACAACACCCTCTGCAAACATTGGTTTTTTACAAGAGGAATTAGTTACTCTGCGATGTATTATGTAGTCTTCTACTGCCGGTGCAACCTTTACCACAGCTTCCTCCACTATTGACACCAACTCCTACCTTGTTACATTAGGTAAAACTTTTACAGGCTTCCATATTTCTTCGGCTTCTGCTCGTTAGATCATTGATACAGGAGCCACAGATCATATGACAAGTTCATCCTCTTTTTTCTTTCATTATTATCCAACTTTCGGGAAAGACAAAGTTTGAATTTTTTTTTTTGGATGAATAAATAATAAATTAAAGAGAAAGGAACAAAATACAACGGTCTTTAGGAGGAAGACCGAAAAGAAAGGTTAAGACCCTAGTATACAACAATGAGCCTGTTCCTTGTGGTATCATCTATCAAGGGATGGGGAGAGGCAACAAGCCTAAAAGAAACATCAAAATAGATGGCATTCCAAATCATATCTTTCAAGTAGGATTTGGAAGTCCATCTCCGAAGGTTCTACTCCCACCAAGATGATGGACAGAGGCACAGAACACGAGCTTACCAACCTGATCACAAATAGTAGAGCTTGGGAAGTTCCTCAGAATCCAAGACCACTCACTAGCAAAGCCAAAAGATCACCTCGAACAGGATCAAATGAAGGATAGTGCTTTTTCCTAGATAGATCTAGAAAAATTGCAAGAAAATAAAAGATGGTCAAGGTCCTCCGAAGTATTTCAACAAAGGATGCAGTTGGGGCTAACAAGGATGTGGCGGCCAATAAGGAATGTTTGGGTGGGAAGGGCATGGTTGAGGGCCCTCCAAAGGGTAAGGGAGTGACAAGGAATGTATTTTTTAAACCAAACCAGGGGAGGCTAGGGGGTTTAGGGTTATAAGCATGGAGGAGGTTCCAAGTTGAAGAGGTGGAAAAAGTTTTGGTAGTGGAGGGAAGCCAAATGGTAGTGTGATTGTGGGAGCCCGAGATGGTGGGAAGGGAGTCCCAAACCTGTGTAAGAATGGGGAGGGGAGCAGGGAACCAGGAGCCATTGGAAATGAAGGCGGACAAAAGGGTAGTTTTGGAGATACAAGAATCATAGACTGCTCGGGGGGCCAAAAAGGGAAAAGAGAATGTCCAACAGATGCCACGGGTCAAGCCAAAAGGAAGTAGAGGAGCTAGAGGAAACAGAAGTAGAGATAGCAGAGAGCACAAGGACGGAGCAAGAGAATTTTCCTCCAGATCCAAGAAGGGTTGGAGGGCATGGGGACCATCCAGAGGGAGTCTGAACGGAGAAGGAAGGAGTAGATCCAGGAAACCCAAATGGAGTCATGCTTAGAGGCAATTTTCCAAATAAGCTTGAGAAGGCAAGCCAAGTTAACATCAGAGATCCGGCGAATGCCTAGGCCACCTTCAAAAGTTGGGCAACAGATGGTCGACCAACAGACAGGGTGGATAAAGCAAAAGGCTTCACGCCCTTTCCAGAGGCTTCACAAATATGTAGGCTTCCCTTGCTAGAAAAGGGACCATTCAACATTCTGTAAAGTGAACTTTTTTTTCCATCTTACTGTGTCTTCCAAGATCTGATAACGGAGAAGGAAATTAGACTTGGTAAACTAGACAATGGACTTTATCTGCTCGAACTTATTAAAGGATTTACTTCTTCTCTGGCTACATCTTCTCTTCAAGTCCATTCAGTAATGTCAAACCTTCATCAGTGGCATCTTAGGCTAAGTCACCCCCCTCTAAGAACTCTTATAAAAGTATTTCCTAATTCAAATTTTTTGTGAAGCCTACATATTTGCGAAAGCACTTGTTCTACTTATTTACCTTCTCTTCATAATAGAAAATCTATTCATTTTGTGTTAATTCATACTGATGTGTAGGGCCCCTGCCAACGTGTGCCTATTACTGATCATACATACTTTGTTGCTTTTATTGATTGTCACTCTCGTTCTACGTGGATTTATCTATTAAAACAAAAGAGGTTTCTCAATGCATTCATGATTTTCATAATATGATTAAAACTCAGTTAAATGCCACTATGAAGGTCCTTCACAGTGATAATGGCACAGAGTATATTGATGGCGAATTTCAGAGATATTTCTCTAACTCTAGCATAATACATCAGACCAGTTGTGTTGGTACAGCTGTCCAAAATGGGTTGGCCTACCTGTTTTATTATGATTACTATGAATATTCCTGACCAATACTGGAGTGATGCTATACTCATTACCTCTTACCTCATGAATAGGATGCCTAGTAGGATACTTGGTTTAAATGTCCTAATTATATTCTCCAAGGAAACTCTTTCTTTGTTATTCCTCTAAAGGCTTTTGGATGTGTGCATTATACCAGAATCACAACACACCAAAGTAAGCTGGCTCTCATAGCCTGTGTTGCATATTTCTGAAGTATTCTATTACTCAAAAGGGTTACAAATGTTATCATCCTCCTTCCAGGAAAACCATTGTGTCCATGGATGTAATTTTTAATGCGTCTTGCCCTTACTACACACTTCTCAAAGGGGAGAATCCTAGAGGAGAGGTGTTCTTTCCAACTTTGGACCTTCCAACAAAACACAAAGTCCCACACACCACCACAACACAACTTAAGAGTTCAAGAAGAGTTTCCTAACCAAGGGAGACTTTGGCCAGTATACCTGAGAACTCTAATTTTCCCCCCAGTTTTTTAAACATTGTGAAAAACCTGGTCAGGGAGAGACCACTCATGTGAGGCACACTATTAAGGTCTTTTAAAACAAGATTAACCAGAATAAGGAGATGCAGACTTATCAGAAGAAGAATTACAATTGACTAAAGCAAGTGGAGAAAGGTGACATGTTACCACTTCAGTCCCCTGATCTAGAATTAGATTCTACTATTCCCCCCCCCCCAAGGTATTTTCTTCGATCTTCCTATTGCCTGTTAGAAAAGGAGTTAGATCTTGTACTCAGCATCCCATAGCTAAATATGTTTCTTATGACTCTTTGTGTGACTCTTACTGTGCTTTTGTATCTTCTCGATCATATATTTATGTTCCTAAGAGTTGGCAGAAAGCCTATGCTAATAAGAGATGGAAGGTAGCTATGGTAAGAAAATGCAGGCAAGGAAGAAAAATGATACTTGGGAGCTGGTTACACTTCCTCCAAGAAAAAAAAAATCAGCAGGCTGTAAGTGGGTGTTTATGGTTAAAAAGGATATGGATGGATCAGTCAACAAGTTGAAGGTTAGATTAGTTGCAAAGGGGTTTACCCAGACCTATGGGATTGATTATCAGGAGACTTTTGCTCCTATTGTAAAACTTAACATTGTCAGAGTTCTATTATCTATAGCTATAAACAAAGACAAGAACTTACACTAATTAGATGTAAATAATGCTTTCTTATATGGGGAGTTAGAGGAGGAAGTCCATATAGAGATCCCACATGGTTTCTCTGCTGACAATACTGTTGAAAAAGTTTGTTGATTGAAGAGGTCAATTTATGGGGTTGAAATAGTCTTCTAGATGCTGGTTTGGACACCTCTAGAAGGCAGTGATCTCTATTGGGTACAAGCAAAGCAATGTTGATCATAAATTGTTTATCAAGAAGTCATGTACCAATATCACACTTCTAATTGTCTATGTGGACGATATTGTTATCACAAGGAATGATGGTGAGAAAATACAAGGAATGAAGGACTTTCTTGGCAAAAAGTTTGATTAAAGATCTAGGGAAGTTGCAGCACTTCCTAGGAATTGAGGTGGCTAGATCAAAGAAGGGTATATACTTATCCCAAAGGAAGTATGTTATAGATTTATTATCAAAAGTGGGAATGTTGGGGTGTAAAGCGATTGATACCCCTATTGAGGCTAAAGCTAAACTTAGAGAGGAGGAGGGAGAAATAGTGGACAAAGAAAGATATCAAAGGCTGGTAGACTTGTCCCATAAAAGGCTAGACATTGATTATGCCGTAAGGATAATAAGTCAGTTCATACATAATCCATATTCAGCTTATATAAAGGTTGTTACCAAAATATTACAATATTTGAAGGGAACTCCTGGAAAAGGAATACTTGTCACCCATTGATAATCTAAGGGGAGAAGCATACACTGATGCAGACTGGGCTAGGTCTCCTAACAAGAAGTCAATTTCAAGTTGTTGTACCTTTGTTGGGGGTAATTTAGTTACTTATAGGAGTAAGAAATAGAATGTGGTAGCTTTATCCAATACAAAAGCTGAATAGAGAGCTATGGTTCATAGAGTTTGTGAGCTACTATGGTTGAAAAGTCTACTAAAAGATATTTGAGTTCAAGTCCCAAACCCTATGATGTTGTATTGTAATAACAATGCTGCCATTAGTATTGTCAAATAATCCTATGCAATATGATCGAACTAAGCACATGGAAATTGATAGATTTTTTGTCAAAGAAAAGCTAAAACAAGGGCTGATCTGCATGCCTTTTGTGGGGTCTGGAGACCAAATAGCTGAGATTTTCACTAAGGGTTTGAAGGAAGGAGATTTCCTTCCTATTGTAGGCAAGTTGGGCATAACAAACATCTATGCCTCAACTTGAGGGGCAGTGTTGGTTGGTTCAGCTCTATTAAAAGTTTTGGTTCATGTATTTTTTTGTTTCTTGTCACCCAAGTAATTCTACCACAATTGATTTTCTCAGCAGAAAGCATGCTTAAACCTTATAAGTTGCAGAGAGGAGTAAGGAGGGAATCTTGGTTTTGGACCTATTTGAAGATTTTTAATTATCAACTTTGAACAACTTCCTCCAAAAAGATAAAAAAACATTTACTTACCTACAAAACTACGCACCATAGAAGCCATTCTTAACCAAAAAGTCCACAAGTTGTCTTGTAAGGATCGGAAGAATATTGCTGGAGAGAGCCGAAGCACCCAACATACTAGCAGTTCAAGTATGTCCCTCATTACGTAGAATTGCAAAAGAGGTGAACCTATCTGTCCAAAGAAAAGGTGGTGGACCTTTAAATAGAATTCTAAATGCAAAGTGAAAATCAAGGACGCCTTAGCTTGATTTAACCCACAAATCAGACAATTAGAAATAGGGACAGAGATTAGTAACTTAGGGTCTGAAATAAACCACCCACCAAAATTATGATCGGCCATGGTTAGAATGAAGATTTACAGTGACGAACAATTGCGGCTAGTTTCAATTGATTCCAATGGTTGGATTTAGAGTAATAGCCTTAATTGCTCAATATAAACTTAGTTCAGAAATAAGAATTTGAGCCGTAGCACAAACTGACCAGCAGATGGCTCCCAAACTTAGATTAGATAAAGTCTGAACTCCTAAACGAGAGGATGCTGGGATGCAAAGTTGAAGTGAATGTGATGGTTGGATTCTCAAATATGGGGTGGACTGAAAATAGAAAGTTTGGGTTGAATGGTAGAATGAAGTGATGGACAGGTGAACTGGTGGTGGATTTAATGAATCAGAACATCAAATGTCAGGCCTATAAACCCAGCAGAGTTTGAGAGATGGAGGAGGAAAAGGTGATGCAGGTCTGGCACCAACTTGGTCTATTTTCCTTTGAAATCAACTTAGGTTTGATAGATATGGGTGTTGGGGCCTTTGTTCAGTGGGTTTATATGATCATGGACCTACTCTATGGGCCCATAAGTTTAGAGTTCAGGGCCTTCAGGCTAAGTCCTAAAATAGGTTCTTATTTTAGTTTTTGTTTTTTTTTTTTTTGGATGAATAAATAATTTAATTAACTGAAAGACAAATAAGCACATACAAACAATAGCACATACAGTAGCTCATACAATGGGAGAGAGAGGGGGGGGAGAAGAGTCAAAGAAGGGAATGGAGAGTGGAAGAGAGATTCCAAGAACTAACAATCAGCCTATTTCTTGGAGTGTTAGTAACAGGGGGATGGGGGAGAGAGAAGAGTCTAGAAGAGACATCATGGAAGATGGCATTCCAAATCATATCTCGAGAACGAGATTTGGAAGTCCATCTTCGCATATTACTCTCCCACCAAAGATGATGGATCGTGGTGGCAAAGACAAGCTTACCCCTTGATCGCAAATAGTAGCACCGGCATAGCTTCTTAGGATCCAGTTCCAATCTTGGGCAAAACCAAAGGACCTCCGTGATCAGGGCCAAATGGAAGCAAGTGCAAGGGTCCAAACGGAGCAGGATAGAGGGCAACAGGAAAAAAGATGGTCAAGGTCTTCAGTATTATTCCAACAAAGGGTACAATTGGGATTGGCAGGGATGTGGCGGCTAATAAGGAAAGCTTGGGTTGGGAGGGCAAGGTTAAGGGCTCTCCAAAGGGTAAGGGAGTGGCAGGGGATATTGCCTTTGAACCAAACAAGGGGGGACCAGGGGACAGGGGGGAGGGAGTTCTCAGGAGGTTCCAAGCCGAGGAAATGGTAAAGGAAAGGGAAGGCGGGTGAAGCCAAGTAATGAGGTCAGTGGCATGGGGAGAGAGAGGGGGGAGGGCAGTCCAAACCTGTGTGAGACAAGGGTGAAGCAAGGGAGACCAGGAGCCGTTGGACATAAAGGAGGAGAGGGGGTGGTCTTAGGGATGCGTGAGTCATAGATAGTTCTAGGGCCTAAGAGAGTGAACAAGATACCCATCGAATGCCAAGGGTCAAGCCAAAAGGAGGTGGAGGTGCCTGTAGAGACCTGGACAGAGATGGCGGTAATGGCGCGGCCACGGAGAAGCATGAGCTTTCTCCGAACCCAAGAGGGGTTAGAGGGGAGGGGAGCAGTCCAAAAGGAGGCAGATTTCAGAAGATAGGAATAAACCCAGGAAACCCAAATGGAGTCATGCTTGGAGGTGAGTCCTCCAAATAAGCTTCATGAGGCAGGCTAGGTTCATGTCCTAAATATAGCGAAACCGCAGGCCCCCTTCAGATTTGGGACGGCAAATGGAAATCCAACTAATAGGGTGGAGAAAGCGGGAAGCTTCTTGGCCCTTCCAGAGGAAGGAACAAAAGATGGATTCCAAAGAGTGGATGGTGGATTTCGAAAGGGAAAAGATACCACACCAGTAAAGGTAGGAGGATTGGAGGACAGAATGGATAAGCACCACTCTACTAACGAAAGAGAGTAACTTACCCTTTCAAAGTTGGAGCTTCTTCTGAATATGATCGAGCATGGGGGAGCAATGGTGGCGAGTAAGTCTCCCAGGGATAAGAGGGAGGCCAAGACAGGTCACTGGGAATGAGCCAAGGCTAAACCCTGAAAGTTGAAGGAGGGTAGCTCTAGTAGCATCAGAGATACCTGAGAGAAAGATGGTGGATTCTCAAAATTGACCCTAAGACCAGAAAGGGATTCAAAGAAGGAGAGGGTGGAAAGGATGGAGGAGATAGAGGAATGGTCAGCTTTAGAAAAAATCATAAGGTCATCCGCAAAAGCAAGGTGGGTGAGCTTAAGGGATTTACACTTAGGGATGGGAGAAATGAGCAATTGGTCAATTTTGGATTGGAGGAGCCAGGAGAGGACTTCAAGAGCTAAGGTGAAGGGATAGGGGGAAAGGGGACAACCTTGGCGAACTCCAACTCGAGAAGGGAAGAAGCCGGCAGGGGAGCCATTAGTGATGACAGAGAAGTGAGGAGTGGAGATGCAAGACTCGACCCAGGTGAACAAAGGAGGGGGGAAACCCATAGCTGAGAGGACTTCACTAATGAAGTCCCACCGGATAGAGTCAAAGGCTTTATGGAGATCTACCTTCATAAGAGCAGCAGGAGAATGAGAAGATCGATCAAATCCCCGCACAATTTCCGCACAAAGGAGGATATTGTCAAAGATACTACAGCCAGAAATGAAGGCAGACTGGTTGGGGCTCACCAGGGAGGGGATGACCAATTTGAGGCGATTGGCCAGAACCTTAGAAATGAATTTATAAAGGAGGTTACAAAGAGATATGGGGCGAAAATCCGAGAGAGAGGAAGCCCCAAGCTTCTTGGGAGGCTTCTTGGGGATGAGGCAAAGAAAAGTATTGTTGATGAAGGAGAGTTGGGAAGGATTGAGGAAGAAGCTGCAAACAGCGAGAATGAGATCCCTGCTCAATGAAATCCCAGTGGCAAGGAAAAATCCTATACTGAAGCCGTCAGGGCCGGGGGCCCTATTGGCTTTATGGGAGCGGATGGCTAAGCGGATTTCCTCATGAGAGGGAATAGAGCAAAGGGAGGGGAAGAGAGAGGGATCGAGGAGTTTATTGAGAGAGGAGGGGTTAAGGGAAGGGCGGGAGGGAAGAGAAGAGGGAGAAAGGAGATTAGAAAAGAAGGAGACAACTTCGGCCTTGATACTAGGTGGGTCGTGGATCTAAACCCCACTATAGTAAGCAGGCAAGGAAGGGAGTTGAAGCTTTGGCGAGCTTTAAGAGATGGTTTAATTGGTTTAATTATGTAAATTTTACCCAATTGAAGTTATAAGGACTGAATAATCTTCTTCATGTTTAATTTTAGTTTTAGGAGTCTAAGCCAGCCAAGGTTATGTCAAGTTTTTTAGGGATAATGTAATTAATTAAAACCTGATAAGGAGTCCTTTTAGGTTAGTCATAAAGACCCTATTTTGAATTCGAGTTAGAATGTACATTGAGTATAACAAGGAAAGTCAGCACTAAGGCTCTAAATAGAAGGCATGTGCATGTAACAAAACTCAGAATTCATAATACGATGAATAAAGAGAGTGTTTACTACCTAAGATTTGAACCAAAGTACCTAAAACAATTGCCTTGTGGAATCTCCTCATCATCCATCTGATAACGACCAAAGTAACAAAATAGATATCCTATCTTTGTTCTTCTAAGTTTAAAGCCGTTTAATCCCTACTTATGTCTCATCTACCAAAACTACATCATCAACAAAAAGCATATACCAAGGAACCTCATCTTGAATGTCTTTGGTTAAATCATCCATTATATGTGCAAGTAAATATGGTCTTAAAGTTGATCATTGATGTAGCCCAACTATAATTGAAAATTCACTACCTTGTCCCCCCAATATTCTTACACTTGTCACTGAACCATCATACATATCTTTAATTATGTCCACATATTTACTTGCAACATTTCTTTTCTCCAGTACTTAGCAAATTAACACTCTAGAGACTCTATCTTAAGCTTTTTCTAGGTCTATAAAGACCATATGAGGATCTTCCTTACAATCTCTATACATTTCCATAAGCTACTAATGCAGTAAATAGCTTTCATTGTAGATCTTCTCAACATAAAACCAAAATGTTTCCCCACAATAGTGGTTTGTTGTCTTAAACAGGTTTCAATTACTCTCTCATAATTTCATAGTATGACTCATCAGTTTTATGCTTTTATAGTTATTACAGCTTTGAGTATCTCCTTTAGTTTTGTAAACTCAAGCCACAATACTTACCCTACATTCATCTGGCATTTTCCTTGTGCTCATAATTTTATTAACAACATGTTTAGCCAAGCTAGCCCATAGGTTCCTAAGCTCTTCCATATTTCTATTAGGATTTCATCAATACCTTGTGCCTTGCCTACTTTCATCTTGCTTATTACTTCTTTTACTTTGGAACTCGTAATTTCCTTATATATGTTCGAAAATTGGTGTCATGGCGAATGGTGTATCATCCCAGTTACAAATACCTGTAGTATGTTCATTTAGTACGCTACAAAAATAAACTTTCATATCTTCTTAATGTCCTCATCACATACTAGTATTTTATCATCTTCACTTTTAAGACATCTAAAGATGATTAAGATCTCTATTCTTCATGTCCCTTATTTTAGCAATTTTATAAATAGTTTTTTTCGCTTCCTCCGTGCCTAGCTTATTGTATAAATCTTTATACTTCTTCTCCCTTGCTTTTTTCCCCACAATTTTCTACCTTCATTTTTAGCCAGCTTATACCTTTATAGATCATCTACATCATTTGTCCTTTGCCATGTCTTAAAGCTAGCTTTCTTATTCTTGATGGCTTCTGTGAACCTCATCATCCCACCACCAAATCTCTCTATAAAAATGTTGTCTTCCTTTGATTCACCTATGACATCTTAAGCCACCTTCCTAAAACACATAATCATTTCATTCCATCTCGTATTAGTGTCCCTAATGTAAACACGATTTTGCCCCCAGCCAAAAACCTAAGTGGGGCCCACAAGATGCACCTAAGAAGCCTCCTTAGGCTGGTCGAACCCTCTAGGAGAGATGTTATGGGCATTTTCAGCCCTATTTAGTTGCTTGAATTTAATTCCAGTTTAAATCTAGAGTCCAGTTTGGTTAAGAAATCTTTATTTGAGTTAGTGATTGAGTTAGTAGTTGAGTCCTTAGTTCTTTTAAACTCTAGCAGATGTGACAATTAGAGTTTTAATTAAATAGAATTTAGCATGTGCTTATTAGACTTTTATTTCAGCATGTGTCTACCTTAGATGTTTTAATTCTTACTTCAATGGTTGAGATTATGTGGTGGGATCCTAATCTATAAAGGAATCCCACTTAGTGTTAAGTTCCCTTTAGTAAGTTAAGTTGCATTATGTGAATAAGAAAATTGAGTTTAGAGGACCATGTTTCCTATTTGAGGGGGCCACAGTGGATTTTTGAAAAAAAAGATTTCTTCTTCAATGATCAGCAACTCTGTGTAGCACTCTTAAGCAATTTCTAGCAGCCATTGATGGCAACAGCCACCTCAAACAAGTAACTACAGCAGCCCGACCTCCTACCCTCACCTCCCAATCTCATCGCAAGCCCTAGGAGACCCTTCCCCACCATTGTAGCCCTCCCCCTCCAATTACCCTGCAGTTACAGCAACCCCCTGCCCCTCCCCCACCTCCCCTAGACCCCCGCAAGCTATCCCCTTCCCCGCCCCTGTTCTGTGCACCACCATAGGCCCCTCCCCCTTGCTGCCACATCACAGCAGCAGCATTCCCCACCCCCTGTGACTCCCCTACCCCTTCTCCTAACCCCTGCAACCCTCTCCAGCCCTTTCCCATGCCTCCCACCAACCCTTGCATCAACCCCCACAGCCTCCCCTCTCTCCAGTCCTCTTTCCCTCCCCTCTCTAGAAGGAAAAAGAGGAGAGAGAGAGAAAAAAGAAAAAAGAAAGGGAAAAGGAAAGAAGAAAAGTTGCCCAAGATCTTCAATCTCTTATCCTATCCCCTTAGTTTAGTTTAAGAGTTCGATTTCTAAGTCCCTATCTTACCCCAAAAAAAAAATTCTAAGTCCCTAGTTTATTCATTGCCAATCATCTAAAAAACTTGGAAGAACTGGCCTTCATTCACTTAAGACTACTTCAAAAGGAGGTTGAATCACTCACCTGGTTCAAACGAGAGGTCTAGCTGTAATTGTGACACATCAGCTTGAATAGAATATTTTCTCAGTTGATGATCTCAACAGCAACAGCACTTCAAGAGTGGTAATAGCAGACTTAAAACAAGAGAAACAATAAAGTATAGATGGATTTAGCTCTCAACAACTAGGCTCCTTCAACCTGAGGATTTAGCAGTAGACAACAAGGTTTCCTTAACCCTTGGTGTTTAGCTCACAGTAGCACCCTAGCCCCATGTATCACTCATGCAGGACAAGAGAATAAACTTAAAGCATAGCTTCATTAATCAATAATTAATCGGTTAGGGCTGCTACAGCTTTACATAGAACTTTGCAACTTGCTCTCCCAAGTTCATAGAATATGGAAACTACTAATCCTAAAACTAGAAACTAACTTTTACTTTTAGTAACTCCTAGGCTTCATAATTTGGCCACATGCATAAATAAAAAAATATAAACAAAGTTTTAGAAACAAGGAATGACAAACAAAAAAAATTTCTTCAGTAATCAAAAACATCTTCTCACAATCTGCCCTTGAGCCAACAAGATCTACTAATGCAAAATAAGGACCATGACACTCTTCATGTCAATAGTGTTTAGCCTCCTTTTCATCCTTTAAGGAGACCTAGTGGTCTGGTTTGACTTGGTCCAGTTCGTCCAAGTGAGGCTGGTTTTGATTCTGCCCAGCTTCTACATCACTTCTTGAATTCATTTACCAATGAAGCGAGCTAACAAAGGAAATTGGACATCTAAAACGACTCTAATACAATGTGGAAGGAAATGATTTCTTTTATTAAAAAGGTTGCTAAAAGGTACTCAGGGAACCCAAAGGTACACAGCATGCCCCTAGGGAAATCTGGTGGTGGGATGAAGAGGTCCAAACAGCCATAAAGGCTACAAAAACTTATCTCAAGACATGGAAAAGGACTAAAGACAGCAAGGATCTACGTAGGTATATTTCAGCTGGAAATGATGCTGTGAAGACTGGGGAAAACAAGGGAGAGGAAATATGAGGATCTTCACAACAATCAGAACACAAGTGAAAGGTGAAAAAGCTATCTTTAAGATAGCTAAAGTAAGAACAGAGATTTCAGCCTTGTTAGATATATTAAATATGAAGATGTTAAGGTACGCATAAGGGATCAGGACATTAATGACAGATGAGAACTAGGAGTATCACTAATAATAGCCTCCTTGAAAGCTGCACCACTCACCAAGACACCAGATGCCGCAGTTGCATACACAAAATTAGGCTGTCTAAGTAACAGAAGCTTTAGGAAATAAGACAGTAGGCAAGGAACCAAACAGAGATGGAATCCCAGTAGTAGGGTTATGTGGTTTGAGCTGGCTAATCAAGCTGTTTAACAAGATATTGAGCATAGAAAAATGCCAGGTGAATGAAGGACGAGTAGCGTAGTCCTGATTCACAAAATTAAGTGGGTGCTTAAATCCATAATAACTATAAAGCCGTAAAATGTATGAGTCAATCATGAAGGTTTGGAAGAAGCTCAATGATTCAAGATAAGCTACACGAAAGTCAGCTTGAGATGGCATGTCCACGTTCAAAGAAGGCCTTGGGATGCTCTGGTACAAAAGAATGGTTCTCGTTGACAAAGCTAAAAGTGGTTAGAAGCTAACTTAAAGTGGCCTGAGGTAAAGTAGTAAGGAAAGATAGCATAATTTAGGCCTTGTCCCAATTGTAATTTCAAATAGAAGGTTTTTAAAGGCTAAGATCCACATAGCCAACATCACTTAGGTGAGCTATAAATGAGTTGTTGTCAATGTTGTGCTCTTCTCTTTTTCTTCTTTCTATTATTCTTATCGTTTTGAATTTCTAAGATCCATGTAGCTAACCCCATTTAGTTGGGATAATGCTCAATGTTTTTTGTTGAACATTTTGGCTGTAAGATCACTAGCCGAAATTCCATCTCCATTCTCTCTCCAAGGTATGGGAAGGACAATGAATGGATGAACAGTTTCTATGTAAACCTTTCTAGATATGCAAGGAGTAGTAGCATCTGACTATTCAAATTAATATGCATACACCATTTTCTTCAGGTAACACATACATTTTGCCTCATATATTCAGGAAGTTTTACAACCATGCCCCGTGATATTTGATCATATGATAGCTGTCATTAACATCCAGTCCTAAAAACAGGTGAAGGTGCAAGAAACTACAAACCTTGATGATATCATCTGTGACAGGGATCTCCACACCTGACTTCCTGTAATTTTATAGCAACAAAGATAACTAGTTTACTAATGAACCCATGATATAGTAACCTGTTAATATACAACTACAGAAACTAATTTACTAACCAACTTGAATAATAGTACCTAGTTAAATTGCAGGAAAAGGCCTACAGGCAGAGAATTAAGGTGGTCCTTTATGATTCAACCACGAAGATTTAATCAAACTTGATTAGGGCAAAACTGCAATTACTAAAAACACTTTTGGGCTAATAGTTCCAGGTCGTAATCGTATCACCACCTAAACGATAAGAAATCATCGGAAAACACCCCCAACCCAACACAATGTAAGCGCACAAAAAAAACACAGTTTTCAGAACAAATTACCATCTGGCGGATAGCTTCTCGTATGCCTCCTTTACTTCTTCAATGGAGCTATCCCTCTTTATCTCGAGAACTGCCAAAGATATGAATCAGAAGATTTGTTTACTTTTCCTTCCCAAGCAGAAGAAAGAAAAAGAAAAAAAAGGATCAACTCAGAAAACCCCAAAACATATGAATGCACAAGAGGTAACAAACCGTCGTAATGAGAAAGAGGAAATGAAGAAGGTAAAACGACGAGCTGAAAGTAGATGGCAATGGCAAGGAGAAGAAGAGGAACAGAGTAGGACTTGAGCTGCGAAACTATTGAAGGCGTCGCCATAGTTTCAAGAGAGGGTTTGATGGTCGCCTAGGCCTTCTGGCTTACTCGATCACTCTCACAGATATCATTCGCTCGATCAGAAATATGCTTCAAAAGCTTCAGCGCTGGAAATTGCGATTTTGTTTCCCACAATCGATCGCAAACAGGAGGTCGGAAAATTCGTATACAGAGCGACCGTTTCCTTTCGCCCGCAGGCTCCAGCCAAGCAGGGAATGTCAGATAACGAACCAGACCGTTTCCTTTCGCCCGAATCTTGCTCGATTCTAATTCCAAAATCCGGTTATTCGGTTTCTAATTAGAACGGTTCTGTTACCAATCTGGTCACAATGTCAAAACCAAACCAATCTAGTCTTTGCTATTCGGTAAAATTTTAATTTTGATTCTAAGTTGAGATCCTTGGATAAACATTAAAAAATAATTAAAAATAAAAAAATTAGTAGACCCCACTTTTATTCATGTATTCAAAACTCGTCTGAAAAGAGCATTGTTCTCCCCTGTGTAGAAAGTGATCGGAACTCCTTTTTCATTGTTCACAAGTTATTCCCAACCTACCTTGTTTTGTTTAGTATCTTCAAATTAATAGGAGGGAAAATAATTTTTTAATAAATAAATTATATTAAAGTTAAGATAATTTTCATATGGACTCTGAGGTTTTCTCTATGTTATTTTTAGTCCAAAAAAATTAAAACTTTGCATATGTCTCTCCTATGCTATAGAAAAAATCAATTTAAGGGTAAATTATCGTTTCTATGACCAATTTGCCTTTTTTTTTTTTTTTTAACAACTTTCATTTGGACCCGCTAAGGTTTGGTTTATGTCATTTTTAGTCCAAAAAAGCTAAGATTTTGTATTTACTAAGTAAATTTTACTTCCCTTGTACTATAGAAAATGTCAATTTAAAGACAAATTATCACCTTTATGACCAATTTGTCTTTATTTCTTTTTTTTTAATTTAAAATTTTTACATATACATCCTACTTGCCATGAAACTCATGATTCCCTCTTAGTCCAAAAATTATAGAAAATTTTTAAAATTTAAATAAATTTTAAAATATGACCAAAATACCTTTATGTGTTAAAATCACTCAAGTACCCCTTAGTTTAAATCCTATTGTTGTACTAAAAGGGAGTCACGAGTTTCATGGCAGGTAGGATGTATATGTAAAAAATTTAAATTAAAAAAAAAGGGCAAATTGGTCATAAAAGTGATAGTTTGTCCTTAAATTGACATTTTCTATAGTACAAGAAAGGCAAATACAAAGTCTCATATTTTTTGGACTAAAAATAATATTAACCAAACCTCAAGGGGTTCAAATGAAATTTGCCCAAAAAAAAATAAATAAAGGCAAATTGGTCATATAAACAATAATTTATCCTTAAATTGATTTTTTCTACAGCACAGGGGAGGCATATGCAAAGTTTCAATTTTTATGGACTAAAAATGTCATAGAGCAAACATCAGGGGGTCCATATGAAAATTACCCTTAACTTCATAGGCAGCGTTCACGTCACATGAAGGCTCGCTCAGAACACTACCAAAAAGGAGTGCTCCACTCCGAAAGAGAAGGAACGGAAAGGTCCGTGAGTGGGTTGGGTTTGAGAACTTGTTGGTGTTAAAGGGAGAACTGCGAGGAGCATTAGTTTTTCCAGATCATTGTTCAAATCTCTTTTAGGCAATGCCTAAAGAAAATGGTCGGATCAATCATAGTTAAAGGAGGGCGCCTTTTGGCGCTGAGGAAGTGGTTGTCAAAGACTGGGTTTGGCCTACGCATGTTTGGATTTCGTGCCATTTCTGAATCAAATCGTTAACTTGATCTCAATGCACCCTTAGGCTCGGTTGAATAGGCTGTGTGTCGCCACACCAGCCACTTCATTCAATCATATGTTCTATTTCGGACAAGGAAATAAAAAACCTTATTCTTTTAGGGGGACTTTGAACCAACACCTTGCCTCCTCGATGGAGTAAAGACCTTCTCCATTTGGTGTTTGTATTGGTAAAATACTAGAATAAACGCAGAGAGAATCCGCAACTTGTGGGTGGAAGGACCTAGTGACCTCCGCAACGAAAGGGAAGTAGCTCGACTGGAAGAAGAGGGGACGAAAGCAATACGGCTTTGTTGTGAGCCAAAACCTTGGTTGCGTTTGTTTCCTGGAATAAAGGTGGGGTGGGAAAAAAGGGGTGGGAAAATTCTTGAAAAATGTGTAAATTTCTTACTTTTCCTTTAAATCCTAAAATGGTAGAGTGTTTGGTTTCTTGGGGTGGGAAAGTGGGAGACAAGGTTCCTTGAATCAAGGAACCTTGTCTACTGATATGGCAGTTCAACTTTCCCACCTCATGCTATTTTAAAACCTCACATATTTGGTGGGATTTTGTGGGAAAGTTGAGAAATGTTTGGCTATCATTTTTCACAAAATTCCTTTCCTTTTCTTCTCCTGACCCCACACATGTAGGACCACATGTTTTTTTTTTCCCCCTTTATTTCAATTTACCTTTGCAAACAAACGCAGCCTTTAGAGAGTAGAATATCCAACATTTCCATTAAATAAAAAATTATAGAGATAATATCCAGATTAACCTAAGCAATGTTAGTTACTAATTTCATATTTAAAATGTGATGGGCTAATGGACATGTGGATTTCTCCCATACTAACCAATGCACTTAGAGTGTATTTTCAAGGTGAGCAATTTATGAGTTTGTGAATAGAACTTAGGAGTGTTACCCAAAAAAAAAAAAAGAATAGAACTTAGGAGAGAAAATATCCTTCACATATAAAAGGCATTCATTTTTTCTGATCAAAGATATAAAAGGCATTTCATCCACTAAAAAAATCTATGACAATGGAAACTTTGGAGAATGGCTTTTGTTTTAGTTGCTTATTTTCTTTGCAGCAAGAGGAAGAAGATAATTTTCAAGAAAAAATAAGAGAAGAAGAGAAGATTTACTAAAAGAAATAAATAAGAAAAGAGAAGACTATATGATTATACTCCAACTTGCTACACAAAGCCCCATTCTCAATTCAATTTAGATATATTAGTTTTGAAAATGTAACCAAAAATAAATAACAGCAGTTGAAATTCAACAATTGACATCAAAACTAGTAGAGTTTTGATTTAAAACCACTAACACTTCTCAATTTTAAAAGTGAATTGATGAGAAAAATTATTAGAGAAAAAGAGTTATTATTTAAAAAAATGAATATTAAGAAAATTTGGGAGGGATAAAAAGTTAGGCTTCTAAAAGTTTCGAGCACAATGTTCTTGTATTTTATTATTTTTAGTCTTTTTTATTATGAAACATAATAAAAAATCATTTGAACAATCTTCATTTAATAAGTATTTCGTTAAATAAATATTTAATATGTTAATTGAATGATAATTTTAGGATCCGTTTGATTACATGAGTCTAGAAATTTCAAATGTCTAGAGATTTCAAATCTATGGAGTCATAATTTATAAAATTAACTATTTGGTTAATCAAATATGTGGAATGAAATCTATGGATTCATTAGTGATTTTTGTGAATGTGCAAATGTTTAGTGTTTTTATAGTAGGGATAAAATCTCTAGATTTCACCACATACTCATAAATTTACAGATTCACATTTTTAGTGTAAAAATATGAATCTCTAGATTTCATGAATTTATAAATTTTCAAAACCAAATAGGTATATATCTCGCATTTCATGAATCTAGAAAATTTCAAATCTCTAGATTCATATAACCAAACAGACTCTTAACCAATGAATAAATAATGTATGATATAAAATAACCCGTTATTAATATTTTCAATAGAGACAATTTATTAAATTGGAGAGTTTAATTTCTTCCTATTTGCATATGTTAACAGGTCTATAAATATAGTATAAAGTCTCAAGCGCAAAATTGGTCTTTAACCAAATTTGTTTATAGAAATTTGATATATTAATAGAAGATTACAATACTTAATTACTTTGAAATTGAGACTGCAAAATTATGTTTTAAACTCATCTTCATAGGTGAAATCTTCTGAGTGTCAAATAAATTATAGCATTCAAGCACGTGTAATATTTTAATTCAAGGGCATTTATTTGATCTATTCTAACCCTTAAATAATATTATACGTGGCAAAATTCTATAACTCATTGAATACTCAGTAGAGAATTTTTCTAAGGAAATGATCCCATTCCTAAAATCATTGCAAAGATGAAAATTGTAAAGAATGTAAATCCCTTCTTTTCAATACAATAGCTTACTTCCATATTTAGAAGGAATTAGTCATCAAGAAAGTCCTCAAGTTCAAATGTCAACATACTTGTAATGTTTACAAACTTTTTTTAGTTCACTTTTGTGTAAGTTATGGTTTTAACTTATCCATAATCCCATTATGAGTTCAAATCTAGTAAGCTTCATTATTACTTGTTGGTCTTATAGGAATACTAACTATAGTTATATTTTGAGTAAAGGAATAATTATTATTGTCCCCCAGTACTATAGCACTATAGCTTAATTATTACTTTTTCCTATATGCTTTATGAAATTATTAATTCAACTTTCAATTTTGTCTGTAGTTACTATTACCCCTACATTAAATTCCGCTAGTTGAATGATGACATTGTATATTTTATTTATTTAAAAATCCCAAATTAATCCAATGGTTTTATATTAATTATTTACACTTTATATTAAATTACATTACTATCATCAGTAATTAAGGAAAACTTAAACCTAATTAAATAAATTTATTTTCTAGTCAAAAGAAAAAGAAACTCCTTTTAAAATTTATATATGTACTTTCCAACTTGGTAATAAAAACAATAGTAATTCTTAACTTTTTGTGTTATTTACTTTCCAAGTTAATGTTATCAATTTTAATGAGTTTCTACTTCCAAATGATTGTTATTTATTTATTGTCTAATTTGACGTTAATAATTTTAAGAAGTTCGTACTACCAATAAGGATTTTTTTTTTCTGATCCAAAATGATAAAAATACATGTGTAAAATTATTTTATATGATTTTTTTTTAAATGAGGATAATATTTTTTTTGACATTCTTAATTATAAAAAGGCAAAATATACATGAAACATTCAACCTTAATGGTCGCTTAACACTGTTAGAATCGAGGGAGGTAACAGTAATTTTATAAAGAGCAGGGTTCTTTTAGTAATAAAGCTATAATACAAGGGACAACAATAATTATCCTTTGAGTAAATTATATATTACTAACGATCTTGGTAGCTTAATGAAATTATCTCTCTTGATGTATACTTGTACGAGAGATTATCATTCATATACATGTGAATTTAATCACTACCATTTGGGATAGGTCGAGGCCAAGTTGTATCTATTGGCATAATCTAATCTCAACTAATGATCTCAAGTTTGAAAAGTTTTGAAAAATGTTCAAATAGTATGACCAAAATAAACTCTTTGTATATAGTGATCAAGTTTGAATTTTAATCACCAATGTCACTAGCTAGGAAGGCCCGGTTGGTGGCAAGTAGGACTATCTGGTCTATTTCCGTTCCTTGGCTTCTTGAAGCTTGTAATCAAGACGTCTTGGGTTTTTCTTGCCCAGCTTCTAATTAAAAATCTGTTTCCCAAAAAAAAAATCCTATGTAGGACACAAGCCAGGTTGGATCTTGGATTTTGCTATATCCAATGAAAACATCCTGGATAAGGATGGCTACATGCACCGAGTCAACAAGAGCTAGTCAACCCAATTTGGTCCCATTTGATTTGGTTCTCTTCTTTTAGCCAATGGCCCAAATTATCTTTCAATCTGTGGATTGTGTTTTTCTGCCTTCTCTAACCGGTGGGGGCATGAAAAAATTGGTTGTTCCCATCCCCTTCTAATAACCAAAGAACCGTGGATCTTTGGTGCCAATATTTCTCCTCAACCAATAGTTGTTATGCTAGTTGCCTCTTAAGCTTAAATTCCTCCTGAGCTGAGGAGTCAGAGGGGGTGGGGGGTTTGTTGGCACACTTTCAAAAGGTGGGTAAGCTTGGTAATTTCTTTGGACGCATCCTTAAACGTAGCCTTACCCCAAAGCCTAAGGGATCTAGTGCAATTCTTGATTTTCTGGTGAAGTTTGTAAGAAGGTGATCCTAGTATAGGGGCCACCCAACCATTAGAGACTTGGTTTTGAGAGGTCTTGATGACCCCCCCCCCCCCATTCAGTCTCATAGTGAAATCTCATGGGCTTGCGTTTAGCTGGGTATAAGGATACCTCGAGAGGGGTATGATCTGAGCCCACCATGGCAAGCCTATGACCCTGAATACTCCCAAACAGATTCAGAAAATCCATATTAATAAAGCCTTGTCTAGGCATTCTTCAACCAACCTCGCCCCCTTTCTTTTGTTGGACCGAGAGAATCTTGAGCTTGTGCATTTAATTTCAAAGGATCACAATTTTCTATTGTGGTCCGAAATTTATCCATTTGGGCTTGGGGTTTTGGTCTCCCTCCAAATTCATCATTACTCATAATTTCATTAAAATCACCAAGAACCAACTGAGGAGAACTTATAGATGTACCCAAATGGGATAGCTCATCCCAGATTCTTGTTCGTTGTTCCACCTGAGGATGTCCATACACGAAAGTCAGTCTGAACTTTGCACAAAAAGAATGCACTAGCAAGTCAACAATATGAGCTGATGAAGAGAGAAAAGTAACAGATATGGTACCATTTCGCATCATTCCTTTACCACCCGAGAGACCAATAGCATCCACACTAAAATAATTGTCAAACCTCAACTTCCTTGAAATTATGTGAATTTCAACATCTTGTTGTTTTGTTTCTAGTAACATCACCATACTAGGCCCACTCTTCCTACAAATCTTTTGTAGGTATTGTTGTGTCAGGGGTGGACCAAATCTTTTGATTTACCATTTCCTTTGATGGTGTATCTACCAGCCCAAGTTGATTAAAGTCATCTAAAGTCAGCCCATTAGCATTGGGGTTCAAAGCAGCTTCTTTTCTAATACAATGGTGGGCCTAGTTGAATTTGATTGACCAGCTGTAGTGGGCTTGGGCCTAACTCGAACTAGGCTTTGAGTTGGACAAGATGCGCTAGTGTTTGAGCCAGGTTCTTGGAATCGAGTTGGAGCCAATCGGTTTGACCTAATGCGTCTGGGTCAGATGTGTTGGTCACGAGTGATAGGCTAGGGTGACCCCTGTTGTTTCTCCTCCCTCCATCGGTGCTAACTAACAACTCAGGAAGATGTAGTGAGATTTCCGATGGAGCTTCTAGAACTATAAGAAGCTCCTTAATAAACTTGAGAAGTTGTGGTTGAAGAGTTTAGAACTTTGTCTATTAGTAGGAGGCATCATGAGTCTTTGTTCATTTAGAGTTACTTTGGCTAATAGTTCAAGAACCTCCCTTCAGTGTGGTTTGCTTGCAGCGCTCCCTGTCTTATTCCAATCACCGAAATGTGTAACACAAATCTCTCCATAGTTAACATCTGAGATATAATAAAAATTTGGAATGCTTCCATTATCCAAGCTCGTGTGAATCATACAGATGTGACCTTCATGTGCAAAGTATCCACAAAAATAACAGATTAACAACAATTTTTATATTGAAGATCCACCCAGATTTCTTCATTCCTAGGATGAAACACCCCAAGGCCTGGCTTGATTGGCACCCGAATTGATCGATTCACATGGATTGCCAAGGGTTTCCCTACATCGCTCAAATTGTTGTGAGGCTGGAAAGTCTTGAAAGTACCCAGTTTATTTCCTATTAGAGAAGCCATCTCTGCATTTTGTAGGTTCGGTAGTAGATTAAAGGACTGAACCCAAATGTCATATAAGTCAAATAGGACCTGATCAACTTGAGTGTGTGGATTCCATTGCTTAAGAATCATTAGGTGTTTTTTAAAAAGCCATGGTCCCTGGTTGATGGATGTGATGATATCTTCAACGTTGGCCAATTGTAATAGAAATAGGTTCCAGCCCACTTGAACAACCTCAAGTTCCTGATGGATGCTCCAAGCTTTTTCCAAAGACCTTGATCGATCATGTCCTTATAACATGAAATCCAAGACACTTTTAGGGCAGAGGAAACTATTTTTATGGTCTACGATAGATTCAATGTGATTAGCTCCTAAGGATACTTCATGAAACCATCTCTATTCTAACAGCCCTACTTCAAGCCATTAACAACACTCTAGATCATCTTATCCATTGAACATTATCCATTCTTTCAAATAAGGTCAAGGCTGCCTATATTCAACCCTCCTTAACTCTACTAAGGGTGTGAACCTTACATGGAAAAATCCCACTCCAACCACCCCCAAGAATAAACCTCACCCCAGCCCAATAAAATTGTGAGGAGAAATATGTACAGTCAAGCCCTAATCAATTGGGACTTTGCTTTAGTCTTGCACCATAAATGCATAGGACACGTTCAGGGACAAACACGACTGTCGGATCGAGATCTCAGTCAAGATTTCGACCAAATCTTGATCCAACGGTATTTTTTTTCTTGGCAGGATAGTACTACTTTAGCAAAATGCAATCAAGTGGAACAAGTTAAAGTAGGAGTTTCCTGCTGTGACCTTGTGCTTGTTGTATATGCAAATTCAACACTGTTGACCTTATGAGAATGTAAAAGGAGGAAAGTAAGAGCAAATTAATACCTTGGCCATAGGTTTTTGTATTTTGGGAATTTCCATACAAAGGATGGTTGAATTACAAGAGCACAGTATCTTTTTTGAGGTTGACTGGGGGACCCCTGCTTCCGCTTGGAGGAAACCAACCAGGCCAATATTGCTGTTATGCTTTAGATTTCAAACAAACTTTCCCCACCATTGAAACTGAGAGAACGAATTAAAGAGACCCAAGAAAGGAATGGAGAGAGAGAGAGAACCAGGAGCAAAGGGGGGCCAAGAAGAAAGCCAAAACCTCCAGGGGCCCACCGCTAAATTATTTATTAAATAAAAATAAACCCACAAAGGGGACCCACACAATTGAAAAAAAGAAAAAGAAAGGAACGACAAAAAGGAAAAAAAGCAACAAAAAAAAAAACACAGACCAACCCAAAAGAAAGCAAACCAAAATTCATGGAGGAGAGTAAACCAAAAAGGAAGAGAGCAAACAAGGAGAGACCACAAAAGACAACACAAACAAAACAAAACAAAAGCGAAGAAAAAAGAAACAAGAAATAAAACAAAAAAAGGAAAACAAAGAAAAGAGCAAAAGAAAAAACAAGAAAAAGAGAAAAGAAAGAAACAAGAGAGAGAATTTCAAATTCTAAGCACGCAAGAGGGGAAGAGAAAAAAGGAAAAGAGAGGAAGAGGAGAGGAGAAAGAAAAAAAGGGAGAAGAGTTAGTTTAAGAAATAACATTGATCTTAAAACCAAAAGATTTTTCAAAAAACCCGGGCATAAAACAAGAGAAAAAGGAAAAAGAGGAGAGAAGGAAGGAAAAAAGGGAGAGGATAGTTTTAGGAAGACATTTATCCACATACAAACTATGGGGGGGCAAAGGACTCCGGGGAAGAGAAAACCGAAAATAAAGGACTGGGATATGGATAAATTTTAAAGTTGGCCCCCCCCCCCTGGTCCGCGGAGAGAAGCATGTAAAGATGACTGTAATGAAATGAAGAAGATGTAAAGATGGCTGTAATGAAATTTCATTGATGATACTGGACCTCTCTTTTATTAGATTATAAAAAAAAAGGTAGGAAAAGAATCCTGACTAACTGTTAGGGTAAGAATACTCTACCTAAGAGTTAATAATCCATGGTTGCATGGTTGTTCTCATGACAATCTTTTGTGAATCTTCTTTTTGATCAATTTCTCTGTTATCTTTTGTATCTCTCGACGGAAGATCACAAAAGCATCATATATTGCACTCTCGAATAGTAATGAAAAATATCCACAAAATGAAAAATAGAAATTTTTTCTACATCCCATAGTGACGAAAGCCTGATGCACTATATACATCTACAACGCTGCATCTCTTTCATTGTAAATCTGACTTTTTGTTAAAGAAATGTTAGTTTAGATCAATTTTTCAATTTCCCAAACAAAGGTCAAGGCAGCTGATCTGTAGAATCATTTAATACGTTTAGTTGGGGAGAAGGAAGACAAACTTATAAAAGAGCCACGTGAGAAGCCTTCTTTTCTCAGGCATTTGGACCCAGAGAAGAAAGGAAAATAGATAGAAAGGTGGGGAAGGAAAGATATTGGAATTCAATCTTTACCACTAATTTGCTTGGTGACTTGTAAGTTGACCACCGAAAAGCTTCTGCATTTAATGTCTAAATTTTATACACTTTTGGGAATCTGATATAGAGTTTGTCTTTATCGTATTCGATTAACTTGAGAACCTTAGACAAACCCTAGATATATGTTTTGTATATATATTACAATATTCTTTTTTGTTTAAGTAAAAAAAAAAAGACTGGTAACCAACGGAGTTGGTCCAAATGGTAAACAGCTAGTCCGCTTAAGCAAGATTCTAGTATCGAAACCTTGTGGATGCAAAAAATCCTCGCTGGAAGACTCACCGACCACAGCCAGATGTGCTATCCAGGTCGAACACCAGATTAGTCAGGGCAAAGCCTTGAAAATCGGGATTGAAAAAAAAAAAAAAAAAAAAAACTGATTTTGCTTATTAATCCATGCAAGATGCAAATATAATAACATATGCATTCGAGATCCTTCTATAAAATGAAAACTAATGCGATAGTTGATTGAAGAATGTTACCAAAAAATGTTGGTTGATGAATGATGGTCCATGTTACATAGCTAAAATCGAATAAAATGTCAATAACCAATGAATGGCTTGTTTCTATCAAAATAAATAATAATTGTTTTTGAGTTGCAACCTCAACCCCACTTGCAATCAATCAAAATGAATCAGTTTTAAATATTGGAATTGGAAACTTGACAAGGTTGTCTAACTTATTTTGTGACTTTAATTACAATAAACGGTTCTAAATCGTATAAAATGAAGAATTATGAGAAAAAAAGAATATATAGATAGAGTACATCCCACTTTAAAAGAAACCCTAATGTGAGTTTTGCTTGAGAGATCTCTTTATATGGTAATCCATATTGGTTATCTCAAAATCTTTTATTCTCTATGGGTCCTGCTTGTGATAAATTGAGTTTTTGAACAAAACAGTTTTTAAATTCTTAATCTATACATGATTTTTGTTTAATAAAATTTTGATGAAATTTGAGTGTGGGATGTGACATATCCTAATGATTGTCCTATTTAATAAATATGGTATTAAATAGTTGTTGGGAACGTATAAGTTTAATTGTCTAGCTTGATTATGTTGACTAAACTAATAATATGTTTCTTACCATTTATGTGGTGAGTGTGGACCATTTTAAATAATGTTTTCTACTTAAAAGTTGATATTAAATTTCAAGTAATTTGATTTGAAAAAAATAATCATTTGAATGTGTTTTCAGATGAATTTTTTTTAACAAGCATTTTATATATTGGGATGGGATGAAATTTTTAGTATTTTTACAAAGAATCCGTTGACTTACATGATAAAATTAAAAAGGCAGAGCTTAAATATTCGAAAAATAAAATCATTTTTTATATGTTTTGTTTCTAAGAGATCATTCTTAAATATTTGAAAATGATGTTTGATAGATGTGTGTTGAAAATATTTTCAATTGGAGCATTATAATAAATATATTTTTTCAAGTAAAAACGGAGTCCAGATCATCCCCCCCAACGAGGGAGCATGACCACAAATTAAAAGGGGCTCACAGGATTAGGGTGATAGATTTATTTTTTTAAAATGTTTTATTCTTTTTTACTTATGTGCCTTACATAATTTGTAATTGTAACGCTGTCAGGGGAGTATAGAGTGCTCTCCGTCATGAAGATGATCCACACTCGTAAAAGCATGGGATAGGAGAACAAGTTAAATATGTTTGTTAGTTGAAGTGGGTGGTCTTGAGAGGGGAATTATTTTACTAACACCTAGAAAAAACTGATTAAAATGAACCTAGAAAGGGGGGTTCCAAACATTAATGTGGGTCATTACTTGCTGGAGGTCAACATAAAATTAATTTTTACCAAAAAAAGAAAAACATCAAATTAATTCTAGTAGGGCTAGAGAAGCAAAACCTATGACAATACCAATTAAAAACCACAGCAATTAATTGATATGGTTGATAAAAATAGGCCTAAATCAAGTTTGTTAACAAAACCATAATAACCAAGAGAATAGGAGCAAATCCCATTTATGGAGCCTTATAAGTTGATCTGCATCAGCATTGAATAAGAACTAATTTTTCTACTCCTTGAGTTGACTGTAGACAAGATTTAATTACCCCTAATGACCCTTAATTTCAATGGATTTAAGTTGCTAATTCGTACAAATTGGTCAACAATTTTTAAATTCAACAGCAAATATTACATCCAGACACAAGACTACTTTGGATCATTTTGATCTGTTAATAATACAAACAAACTGCTACCCTTACTGTTACTACACAAAGCTTCTCTTATATCCCAAATTTAATATTGAATATTACATTACAAACTTAAAAATGATCAAATTAGGTTCTGGGTTTGCTCAGTTTCAGAAAACCCGTTTCTAGAAGTCACACAGAGAGCACAATCACACTTGAGTTGACTCAAATAGCTTGACAAGCTAAGAACGATTTCACCTGAAAGTTGAAAAAAAACTAGGCACCAATGGTTGATTCTTGCATTCTGGTCAGGTCTTCTATAATATTACTTTCAGTTCTAGAAAACCGGTGAATGCGATGGTGAAGAGTTTACCAAGTTGAGTATGTTGTTCCAGTAGTTCTTGTTCTCTTCAAAGCTGAAGCTTTCCCTGCCACCATTTCCATCGCCATTATCAGACTCTCTACTTCTGTCTGATTCATTATGCTCATCGCCGGTGTTATTGAGAAGAAGATCCGCAAACCCATCCATGAAATTCGAAGCTCCCACGTTGGCATTTTCCAATTTCCTTGATTCAGGCGACCAAGGTGTCTCCACGGCGAACAATACATCTTGAAGACCCGTGGTGGCGCTAGTGGCGAATGTCATCGAGCTCTCAAGTCTGTCTTTGAAATCTTTGAATCCTTTCCACTCTTCTTCGCTTTCATCTTTCACAGTCTCACTTGGAATGTTTTGAATTGGAAGTGGGTTCTCAGAGAAACTCAATGTAGAAGTAGGAGATTCAAGATCAGGGCCGTTGCCGACACCGGGGACAAACCCACCTTTTGTTGATTTTGACCATGCTCCTTGCCAAGCCTTGAACACGTCCAGACACGGCGGCGGCCCTGCCGCCGGTGAAGCGCCACCGGCCACTGCTGTTGTTGCTGTTTTGTTAGTTTCAGAAGAGCCCAGTTGGGGCTGAACTTGGACTTGTTGGAAAGAAGTGGATTTCAGTCTTGATTCTCTGACCAATCTTGCTTCAGCTTCAAGACGAGCACTTTCCCACTGCGCCATGTGGCTGAGATTTGCAGCAGTTTTAGATTGGCCGTCGACAGGGCTTAGTGTATCACTCTTGGGTTTATGTGTCACAGGATCAATTCCCATCTTCGCCAAGCGTTTCTTCAGATGGGTGTTCCAATAGTTCTTGATCTCGTTATCTGTCCTCTTTGGCAAGTGGGTTGCTATGGCTGACCACCTGAGACCAACAACATGTAACACTAACGAATCAAAACATAATTTACTAGTTTCTTCTTCTACTTGCAATAATCTGAAAGACTGACATCTGTGAGAAGCAAAACTGGAAAGTTTCCATTTTGGAGAGGAATCTTCAATGCAGAATGAGCAACAAGAGTACACCCAAATTTAGATTTTTGCAGGAAAAGAAGAAGAAAGATTATAAAAGCGTATGGTTAGTATATTTTGGAGTAATTAAGAGGAAATGAGAAAATGCTAATTAATTATGGTATTTGCCGTCTGGGTATTCAGAAAGCCAAGTAAGACCTTGAGGGTAAGGCAATAAAGTTCTTGTAGAAAGGTACCAAAAGAGCTTACTTAAGTTGGCAAAACTTGAGTTGCAGACTTGTAGAGCCAGCTGCCATGGGCCATGGCAAGCCAACTACAAGTTCACCGTGAAATGTTTCCAATAATAAGCTTGATTGCACTATTCAATATTTATGACACTGGAGATAGATCAGAAACCAACCTCATCACAGTATAAAAAATAAAATCTATATAGATCTTGAATAATCACCTGTTTCCCAGAAGTGCATGGAGTTGAATAATGGTTTGTTCTTCCTGCAAACTAAATTTGCCTCTCTTGATATCAGGTCTGAGGTAGTTAGTCCATCTCAATCTACAGCTCTTGCCACACCTTTGCAGACCTGTCAACAAAGAAAAAGAATGAGATAAGCTTCCATAATCATTATCAACACCAATACAAGTTTTGGGTTGGCTTTGTAATCCTTTATAAAGAAAGTAAAGACTAAAGAGCACCAGCTTTAGCAGGCAATGCACGCCAGCTTCCATGGCCATGTTCTTCAATGTAAGCCAAGAGTTTCTGGTCTTCTTCAGGTGTCCATGGCCCTTTCTTCAAACCCACTTTCTCACAGCAAGGAGTTCGACCCATCTTCCAGAGCTAATGCTAAGCAAGGTCAACAAGATTCAACTGAGAACTAGTCACCAAGGTAGTAAACAGAAGAAAGGGAAGGAAAGAGAGAGCTCAAGGTGATGGTAGTGGTGGTGCGGTGGTGGTGGTGGTGAAGGGGATAACTGATAAATAAGGTCATGGGGCGTGGGGAAGGGATCTGACTGTGGATCTTGCTAGCGACATCTATCTATGGCATAAAAGAAATAAATTCTTGACAGAGTACAACCAAGTCATATGACAGAAATACCCCTTCTGGAGTTATTACAAATTGAATGATGAGAAAGAAACTCTTTATCTCCACTGTAAATTTACCAAGTGGAAATAAAGTTATGAACTGGGCTCCACCAGTTCGAGTTCCGACACTAGCGGTTTATCCCATCTCCACATGGGAATAGCCACTCTAACTTTTAATCTGGGCCGTCCATTTGAAAAATACCGTTAAGCGAGACCTATCTGTTGATTCATCGATTAACCACTCGGAATTGTCTTTTTTATAAGATAAGAGTGATTCGAAAAAGATTCTGACATAATTGTGTGAAAGTGTGGTTCAACCGGATTGGACCCATGAGTCCTTGACCGAAGCCCGCTTGGTTCAAGTTGGAAGGAGAAGCGCGTTTGTATTAAAATAATAATAATAATAAATTAAAAATTCAAGCCAAGCACCGATTTTGCTCAAGTTCAGTTATTTATTGCTTATTGCCCAATTTGCCCTAATTGGTAACTCCACCGCTATGCAAAGACGGGGACTCAGTGACTCACCTTATTCCCTTCTTTTTTGGTTGAACTCATCTCGTTCCAATCATTAAGGGAGAGGAACGATGATGGGGTGATTGATGTATTTAAAAGACGAACTTACCCTTCGATCTGGCTCATTTAATAGAAGCCTTGTTCATTAATATGGATCCGTAAGCGTGGGCCCTGCCCAATCGGAAAGTATTAAATGAGTTTAGCATGCGAGGTCGACGACCAAGGGTAAGATGGTCCCATCAGTTTGTCTTTTGATATTTACATGACAACTGGGCTTGAAACTTATGGGGAAATATTTTCAGGAAAAATAAAAAAAAGAAATAGAACTTAAGGAAAACACGTGCAAGACATGCAGTGGTTATTTTTCACTCCCAGTGTGTTACTACAGGGGTAGTTCAGTCATTCAGGCCTTCGTTTTTTATTTGAGTTTTGTCATGGGTGAAAAAAGCAACGATTTTTATAATAATAAAATAAAAAAAAAGCAACGGTTTTTATGTTTTTTTTGGGCTAAAAATGTAACAAAACGGAAATTTGAAGAAGGGGGAGAAGGAGGAAGAAAAACCGAAACATTTCCCCCGGGGGGCCCGTTGGTGTTTTTCCTCCTGAAAAACGTCCGTGGTGTTTCTCCCCTTTAATGGGGGGGGAAGTTAAAAAAAAGGGTGGGGTATTTTCGGCCCCGGCCCCCGGGGGCGGTCGGGGTCTTTTTGGTCCGTTTTTGTTTTTTTTTGTGCCCCCCGCCCCCCGGGGGGCGAAAAAAAAAAATAAAAACAAAATTTTAATTAATAAAAAAAACAACAGAATAATAACTAACAATTAAATAAATAATAAACAACACGATCCCGATAGTTTCTCGGTCCGCGAAGGTCCAGCCACATAGGGGGAAGTCGAAGGAAGAAGAACGCAAGCATTTTCCTCGTGGGTCCCTTTCTTGTCTTTTTCCAGATAAAGTCCTTTGTTGTCAATTTCTTCAATTATTGGGGAACTTAAATTAAAATTTTTGTTTTAGAATAAATAATTTTATATTAGAAGGTATGGATACATATACTTATAGGATTTAGTATATGGGATTCCTAAATTCTAAAAAACCGTGACTTCTTCACTAAGAGATCCTAATTGGACGTCAAATTTGTGATTCTTTTACTAATTAGATGCGTTGATCATTACTAATTAAACAAATTCCCAATAATAGATACATATATCTCGAAACCAATGGAAAGATGGAATCCACGTCTGCAATCGTTTTTATTAAGGATGGAATGTTTTTTCGAGCAACATAGAATGAAGGATAAATTAGACATTTTGTATGGTAACGTGGTCGAAAGACTCTTCCACCCCCATGAATAGGTGTTGCATGAGAAAATGTGGTAGTTGACTTATAGATTCAACCGTTCAAGCTGGTTTTTTGGAAAGAGAAAAAGAAAAGAAAAAAAAAAAGGTTTACGGTGGTTTACCAATGGATGGTTGGTCGAACCAATGTCAATTCGTTGACCTGTTTACGTAGCCATAAGCTAGTCGAAGATTCACCTTTCTTCGAAGGTTCACTTTTTATTCCGCTATCGGTTCAAACCGTACTGTATTAACGGTCCATCTAGTTTTGAACTGTTTCTCGACTCATAAGAGTACTGGTTCACATGTAAAACGTCTTCGACTATCTTCTACTTGTGGACGCTCGATCCATGATAATGGTCCCAGGGCAAGAAGCTTGAATGGTAGATGAACGCTAATTACTATGCGATAATGACCAGGCCAAGAAATAGTGGTTTAGTAATTAGCAATTGAAATTTCTGGTTTCAATGTTGTCGGTTATGAAAAACCCATCGAATAAAGCAATCAACAAATAAAAGAAAAGAAGAACACAAGAATTTATGTGATAAATCCTTAAAGGGAAAAAACTACGGACAAGAGAAAAAACTCCATCATAGATAAAGAAATATACAAGAAGAAAATTTTAGGATGAATTAAATGTGGAGGGGGGAGGCATCTTTTATAGCCTCCCCCCATACCACCTTCTCCCACATCTACTCGAAATGGGATTAAAACTCTCAACAAACTCCCACTTCTTTTCGATGTGGAATAATAATTCCCGCTTCTATTAGATGTGGGACTAAGACTTTCAACAATCTTTCACTTGGAGATTAGATTGAGAACCAATTAATCTCCACACATTCTCTATCTTGCCACCACCATGCTGTCTACGTCTCTATCAAGCCATACAAGGATCTGCACCAAATAAACTTATTAGTGTTGATTGCCTTTGTCAATGCATCTGCTAGGTTCTTTTTCGTGTGGATTTTATGTATATCCACCTTTTGTCTTCCACCACTTCACGAATAAAATGATATTGTACTTCTATGTGTTTTGTCCTAGAACAAAAAGCTGGATTCCTTGCAATATGCAAGGCACTCTGACTGTCACAATACAAGAGAATCTTCTCTTGTTTGTGCCCAAGTTCTTCAATGAATCTTCTTATCTAGATTACTTCTTTATAACCTTGTGTAGCTGCCATATACTCAGCTTCTACTGCAGACAGTGCTACAACTGTCTGTAGTTTAAATACCCAGCTCACATCTCCTCCTGCAATAGTAAACACATAGCCAGTTGTCACACCCACATAGGGGGTACCCTATCTGGATTACCCGGTGGAGTGATCCACAGCCCAAAAGATCAAGTTTAGGAACGATCATATCCACTTAACACAATAATTTAATCAAAAGCAAGAACAAATCAAAATTTTCAAATAATTTAATAATAAAAGTCAAGGAAAGGATCTCAGAAGGATCACAGAGAACATCAAAGTGCGGGAAATGATACCAATAAAATAAATAATCAAAGTGTAGAATGAAGGGGGAAAACCCACTCCACAACATTAGTGGGAGGTAGAACGAATAAAAGTAAAGGTTATAATCGGTTCCCAAAGTGAAAGGGGAACAAACTAAACTACGGTCTCAATGAATCAAATATTAGGTCAAGAGAGAATGGGATGATATCCCATCGCTGGCACACATGTGCAAAAGCCGAACTACTCCTGGCAAGTATCAGTCTCGTATTGATAGTCTTCATCGACGTAGTCACCATAACCAATATTGTACGAGTCTCCAACTTGGTCACCAAATTGTTGACCATCATAGTCAACAGTAGTAGTACCTGCAGAAAAGTCTAACAGAAGATGTTGCAAAAAAGGAGTGAGTTCAAAAGAACTCAGCAAGGCAGTTATTCAATAATAACACAGTTACATTGATATAAAGCATAGCATGATGCGAGATGATATGAAACAAATGATGCAAGTATGAAACTAACTCTATATATGCTAGTCTCTATGGTAGACATGCTTTAAGTCATAGCACCACACTTCTTTGGGTAAGTCTCAAATCACTCTTCCCTCAACCATCTCGGTATCTTGGGTTCTCCGGTGAGAATTGGGTCCTGAAACCTTCCGGACAACCTCGGCTGGGGTTTAGGTCATCACTCTCTCACATCACCATTGGTATAAGTATTGGCGCATGTCACGGTAAAGCCTAGCCCAATGCAAGTCATCTACTCAGTCATATCATGTCAGATCCATATACGTCCATTCCTCGCCCCAGGCGATCCTTTCCGGTATCCTTCACACTAGAGTCACGGATATTACCCACCGGACTCATCAACCCTATTGGTCATCCACAAATAGTAGACGGGAGGCTCTCACATCCTCCACGGATATGACTCACCAATTTTCGAGCGCCCATGAACCTAAGTCTAGCTATTTGCAACCCTACCAATGAATGACCCCTTTCGGGTATCCGCAATGCAATTTATGTCCTCTCACGGGATTGTTACCAATCTTGAGCGCCCATAAATCCACACTACTACCACGTGTCGTTCAGTCTCAATACCCTTCAGATTTTGGGTCGATACAACAAGGACATCTTAGCCATACATCTAGACAAGTCATATGTATGTCATCCAATAATTCGGGAAAGCGTCGATGGACATCTTCGGAGAACATCCCATACTATTCCCTTTGATGTCCAAAGATATAAATGTCAGTAGGATATTCTCCAATCCCAAATCATACCTATGCAACCACATTCTCAATTCCATCATCTCATACACCAATGATAGTTCTTCATATAAAAGGATATATAATATAACGTGATCAATCATATATGTAATTAATAAGAACGAATAGTCATGATAATCAAAGAATATATATAAGCATGTTACTACTGTCTTAAAGTACATACAACACTCCTATGATATTAGAAATACAACAATTAAGGTGAATCTACCAAATTTCCGACATAGAGGCATAATTTACATAATCCATGTAATTATGGTCATAACCGTCCTTACCTTAATTGAGTCGAAACTAATCCCAAAGATCACTTAGAATAGTCCCCAACTTAGTACTTGAACCCTGACAACATATGTGCAACATTAGAGAATAAAACAATCAAATCGGAGATCAAACGGAGCAAATTGAGCAAGTATAGAGTTGCTAACTTCATCTAGTCGACTAACTAGTCAACTAGTCAGTTGACCAAGCAGTCGACCAAGATGAACAGTAACAGGCTGAATAGTGAATTTGGCCCGAAACCGATCTTCCAGGGCTCGGATCGATCCGAAACTTGGAGGGATTGATTATAGTAGTATAAGAACTACACAACAAATATTATCAAGATCCAACGGTTCAATTAGGAATACCCAAATTGAAACCCTATGTTCTATATGCTAAACATCAAGAATTGAAATGGAATTTGTTGCAATGGCAAGGAATGATGGGGAATCAGCTAAGGAAGTGATAAGAACTAAATGAGAATCATAAACCAATAGTAAATCAGACCTAACATACATCTACACATCAGTTTAGATCAATAAGACAAGTTGGAATGATAAGAATCATGGAAATGCAATGCTATTGATTGTATTGGAAGCATAACATAGCAAGAATGAAAGAAAAACAATGGAAGTGAAAGGAGAAACACATGACCAAGTGTTTGCAAGGTTGCAGCACTTTAGCCATGGTCTCAATAGCAAGAAAGAGTAGAGGAATGAGTAGAATAGTGAATGAGGGAGAGGAAACATACCTTGGGGAAGAGATTTGAGAAGAGAGACTATGATTCTTGTAGAAGATCACCACCCAAGCCAAGGAGGAGCCTAAGAGGAGCCTTCCCATGTCCCAAGAGAGTCCCAGCAATAGCATAGGGCTTAAGCCATGAAGACCACTTAAATAGAGCTCAAAAAGACCCAAAAATCAGATTTTCTCAAGCTTATAATCCTCTGGTCGACTGACTGGTTGACTGGCCAGTCGACTAGACAAGAACAACAACTTCAGACAGGGATTCGGAGGGCTATACGGGGTCAAATTGAGTGGGGTTTTCTCCTACAAGTCAATCAACAAGTCTAGTTTCAAAAACTACCTTCAGATCAAGCTCAGGAGCTCATATGGTCGACCAACTAAGCTCATCTTCTTCAGGCTGCAAATTCTTAACTAACACTGACAATGCATCCAAGTATGGAGCACCATCAACCATATCTATGGGTTTCGGGTCTTCTATAGAGAGGGCACATAGAGACCTCTTCCTTCACTTCAGGACATGGACCTTCCCTAAGGGAAATGTCTGACATGACTTCCTAAGGTTTTCAAAGGTAGTATCATTGAAAACAAGGTCCAACACCAAGGTCTAACATTAAACAAGTCTTTCTTCACCCAAAACAAATAGGGTGTCCTAGCTAGGTTTGGGCTGGATTTCACATTTTGAATAGTGCGTATTATACCATTGTACATCTTCAATTTGATAGTGTCAATTCTAGCAATCTCCAAGGCATGATCATTTTCATGTATACAGACTCTGTAGAGATAGGTTCATAAGTGTGAAACCAATCTCTGCGAGAGGTCATGTGCCATGTTGCTCCTGAATCCAAGATTCAAGCATCAGTGAGCTCCAATCTATCCTTGGATACCGTTGCTGCTTCGCTGTAAAGAATACCTCCTTCAGCAACGCACCCTTGATATGTTTATGCCTTATCTACACCTTTTTTGAATCGACACTCATTTTTTAAGTATCCCCTTCTGCCACAATTATAGCACTTGATATTGTTTTTACCTTTGGATCTTGACTTCCCTTATTTGTAACTCCCACCGCAATCATGTTCCATCGACCTTCCTCGTGTCACAGACAAAGCTTTTTCGTCTATTTTCTTCTTCAAGAATTGCAGCAGCGACATCATCAAATATCAGATAATCAGAGAGGATATCACTGGTTAAATTGATGATGACTTGGTCATATGAATCTGAAAGACTTTGGAGTAAAATTTCAGTACGTTCCTGTGTCGTAACATTATGTCCCAACGTTAAAAGTTGAGAACATAATGAAGTCAAAGTACGTATGTGCTCTGTAATTGATTTAGATTCTGACATTCTGTGAGGTATACAACTTTTTCTTCAAAATTTTTTTTGTTGTGAAATGACTTGGCTTCATACAATTTGATGAGATGATTCCAAACCTCCTTAACAATTTTCTTCTTTTCTATGCCTGTTAAAATATCATCAGATAATGCTAGATGCAAATTGGAAAGGGTCATTGCATATATTCTGTTCCACTTTTCGTTATCTGTGATCTCCGCTAGCCGATTATTGATGGCTTCCAAGCAATTATTTTTTGTTAATAATGCCTTCATCTTCATTTTCCATAATGAGAATTTTGTGCCGTCAAACTTGTCGATGTCGATCCTTGCTGTCATTGCTTTTATCTTGAACTATTATTGACTACAGAATAAGTCTCACTATTTCACGTGAAAAGTATCTCCTCAAGTTACATCTAACTGATCATTGTTGAATCAAAGTACACCAGGAAAATTACAGGAAAAACTGGAGGGACACAACCGATCCGCTTAAATACCAGACTCATTGGACAAAAATTTTCTAGTTATGCACTTAATTACTCAATATAGTAATATACCTGAAAATAAAATAAACACGTGAATAACGATTTCAAAAAATTTCTGCAGCACCTCCGTAAGATGAAAACAAAATCTCGTTTTCATACCACTGTCGAGTTATAAAAACCCACCGAATAGAGCAATTAGTAAATAAGAGGGGGAGAAAATTTATGTAAAAACCCTTAAAGATGAAAAAACCATGGAAAAGAGAAAAAACTCCACTATAGATAAAAAAATATTCAATAGTAGATATTTTGGGATGAATTACATGTGGAGGGGATGCATCTTTTATAGCCTTTCCCTATCCCATCTTCTCCCACATCTAATCAAACCGGGACTAAAACTCTCAACAATGAAGAAACTCTCAACAAAAGTCTTCATTGTTAATCAATAATATTGAATAAGAGATAATAAGAAGCTCATGTAGATCACAAATTCAATGAATCAGTACAGACTTTTTCGATAGCTGTTCTTGATTTTTGAGATGCAAAGCTTTCAAATATGGTGGATTTAATGATTTACGAAACACTGCCGGCTTTCCTATCCTAGGTTAAAATGGGTTTGAATCCCTAGAATCCCAGCGCCTATAGTAAGAATTACTCTGTTAATCAGCATTTTACGGATCTCGTGTTCCTCAGCACTGAAACTTAACGTCGTCTCTTTGTTTTTGGAGTGAGTGAGAATTATGGATTGAAAGGTTTCTGCAGAAATTATTAACTATGGTCTGCTAATATCTTAAAAGTCATTTAAGAGTACATTAACTTTACCTGCCGAAGATTTATAGTTTTTACCATCCGCAGTACAAAGAGTTATTCCACCATTTTATTTTTGTAAATAGATTTTGATTCTTGATAGGTTATTTGGGTGGATATAAATTTATTCATAATGAAGAATGATTTCAATTCAGAAAAATTTGACAGAAAACCAGTACATGAACTACGGATTTCTGTTAATTCATGACGATTTCAAGCTTGCTAGGTCTCCTATGGTAGTTTGCTAAAGATGGAACGCTTATCATTTTTAAGTCAGGGTTTGCCATCATACACCCAAACAATCCCACCAGTTTAAAAATCTTAACTTCAGAGAGATTCTTAACTGTTCTTCATAAATAAAAAGGCTGACAAACATGAAAGTTTGCGTCTCAGCTAATTTAGCTGCACCACGGCAGCTTTTTTAGTTAATTATTTGAATAAGTAGCCGTTATTTTTGGGAGGAGGAGAGGAGAAAAAACTGTTTGCTAGAGTGTGTGGTCATGGTTGTAGCCACCTCAAAAAATTTATCTCTTTAAACCCTAATAAGAATAGTTTTAATGTCTCAGAAACCAGAGTCTTCTCCCATATTAATTGCTCTCACTCTCATCCCTCTTCTGACTTCATCTCTCTAAGTATAGATCTTCTTAAAATATTATCTTTTTCTTCTTTCATGCTTTCCCTTGTTCTATTCATCTTTCCCTATAACTGCAAAGAGAATATTTCCTTTTTTTTGGTAACAAAGAGAACATTTCCCTTTATTCAAAAAAAAAAAAAAAATGATTTGGAGAATATTTTCTAATTGAAACTTAGTTTCTTAAGAACTGAGGACCATTTCATAAATGATTCCTCAAAGATATCTTCATTTGCATAGTTTTCCATACCAAGGACAGACAAGCCCATTCAATTCCATGGGTTTTCTTATTTTTGAACAAAGAAAGAAAAAAAAACAAGGGGAAAATTTTCCAAATGGTCAGATTTAGATTTTTTTTTTTACTCAGTAAGATAATTTAAAAATATTTTGCTCCAATAAATTATATTTTTGAAAATAATTATCAAATCTTATATTTTATGATAAAAAAATTAGCTCAACTAATATTCTCCTATGAATTTAGTTACTATCTTTTACCTTTTTAATCTTTTTTATCTAAATCAATTCCTAAAAAATAGGTAGACAGTCGTTTAAGATATTTTAGATTAGAATAATTTATTGCATTCAAAATTATTATTTTATTTTAATAATGTACTCTTGACAATTTCAAAGTTATTTAAAAAAGTAATTAAAAATATTTAATAAAATTGAGGGTAATTTTGGTAGTTCATAGGTGTTGACAGGAAAAATTATCATAAAATTTGGTAATTGATAATTACGTTAAAAAATAGAATCCATTTGATTGACACTTTTTCAAAAATATCTTATTGGGTAAATCTTTTTTAAAATTTAACCATTTCAAAATTTTCTCGAGAAACAAGTGGGACTGAAAGCCTTCAACTGATATTCATGAACGTTCATGAGTTAATAAAGAATCAAAATAATATGCAAATGAAGCATCAACAATAAAATCAGACAAGAAAGGTAGTTGTAGAGGTAATAACTAGGTTTTAGAAATCGTATTGAAGTTCATCTAAAACAAACAGTTGAGCTTGTAAATGGGGTCGCTGACGTTCTCAACTAAAACACAATATGCTGTACTTCTCAAACTAAATAGATATTTATTGTGTTGGTAATTCATGAGGAGATGATATTGGTACTGTTCCTACTTACTTCACATACGATACATATAAAAGCTTTGGTTAGCTGAGAAGGGACACTGGGGAACGTTTCTGACTTCAGATGCTGCAAATTACAGAGAACCTCAGAAAAGGGTGAGATTCAAAGTTGTTTCAGAACCCTGATAGGGATATTAAACATTAGATTCATTATACATGCAACGATGAATAAATGTTCAAAGTTAAGAGGGAGAGAGGGATTTAAAAAGGGATGGTGATTTGTTGTCCCCGGAGGGAGGGGAAGGTGGTGATTTGGGAATGGTAAAGAAGACTTCAAATTAATCTAAAATCTGCATTTTTATATGCTGCTACATTGAATCTCTTCTTTCGTGTCTACTTATAATAAGATAAGTTTTTGTTGCAACCCATCTAATACAAGCATGGAAGTATTGGCACTCTAGGATGGTGTTTGGTTTCTGTACTAGTACTACGCATTAAATGCACAGCATTGAGCTACCTACTTTCCCAGATGTAAAGTGGTGAATCTCGACCACCTGTCTTTTTCTTTTCTTTTTTTTTGGTTTCAGTGGTGTGTAGTAAAAAAAAAACAAAAGAAAAGAAAAATGGGTGGTCGAGATTGATTTGACCACCAGAATTGCTTTGGACCATAGGCAGGTCAGTACTGTGCATTAATTGCATAGTACTGAAGCTCAACCCTTATAGGATTAGGAGAAAAACATTCTTTCTAGCTGAAGAATATGGGCTGCTGAATTTTAGATCTTGTTTGCAGAAGTTATTCTAAAAGGGTAGGGAGAAAAACAGTCTTTTTAAATTGAAAAATATCGGCTAGGAAGGGAGTGCATTTGAGAGGAGGAGACAAAAAAAGAGCAATTGCATGTTTCGGTTGAAGCATGCAAACTTACGTATGCGAGATGAATGATTTTTTTCACTGAATGTTTAATTCCTATATTATGGAGTTACTAGTACTCTTTTACCATTTGAACTTTGAATTTTGAATTTGCACTCTTATCTGGACTTCTCACAAAGTCCTTACTCTGTTAATTAGTGACGACTACAGTACGTAGAGCCCTTGCTAGAGTCAATCATTGCTAGGGTTGTTGAGCTTGTATTGAGTTGGAGCGGGGAGATCCTTGTAGAATGCAACATAGTGGCAACTGTTGTTTCATTGAATTGAGATGTAGAGTCCTTTGTGCATGGGACTTAAGTGATGGCTAGGGCTTCACAATTTGAATCTCTAACACCCCGCCCCCCCCCTCAAACTCAAGGGAGGTGGAGAGATCTTTCTAGAATACGACAATGGGAGGTGGCCTTATTAGGGTTGGCAAGGTTTGTGTGGGAGCGTTGGTAGGTTTAGGTCTCTCCAAAAATGGATAACCTGCTTCATCAAAAACAATATGGACCAAAATTATCAATTTGCCAGTGTTGGGGTCAAAACATTTATAACCCATATGCCTAGAGGTGTAACCAATATACATGTAATCCAAACTGAAAATCAAGCTTATGTTTATTGCATGATCACATCAAAGGGTAACACAAGGGTTTCATAATTTGATTGAGTGCGAAACAACTTAAAGAGAGGAGATAGACTACCCAAAATTTGCATAGGTTGTCTATTCATCACGAAAAACGGCAGCCCCAAATGCAAGAAGCCAGAACCTTTTAGGACAAAATGCATGAGCCAAATGCGATAACCTTGTCTCAACAATTTACCTGTGATGGTGTTCTATAGCGCCATTTTGCTCATGGGCATGCGGACAAGATAGATGATCAATTCCTACATTTGCAAGAAAGTTAAAAACAGTACTTCTACATTCACCAACCCGATCACTATGCAGCCTTTTAACCTACGTTCTCCAGTGGACACTACAGGTTTACCATTTTCCAAATGTAGCTGGTATAAATTCATTCTTATTATGGCCCTGTAGAAGCGAAACACCTCTTGAATGATCCTTAACAGAAAAATAAGCAAATGAAACTCAAAAACTACACTATTGTCATGAGTAAATTGTGAAACATTGCGAAGAAATAGCGGACAAAATCCTGAGTTAAAGAAATATTACCGATGTTTAGAATTGACAATCCAGCTCCACTACTTTGGTATGAACTAGAAGGTGCTGCATATTTTGAAATATAGACAGAAGAAGAAGATGAAGTGTTGGTGATTGAAGTGTTAACGATAACTAAGTGCCTTATGTCCTCTCTCATTACAGATCGATGTAATGATATTTCTTTTCTTGGTTAAGAATACATTCCTTCATTCATTCAGATAAAGTAATACATGCAAGTCAGCAGACCTGGAAGATAACAAAGATGGGTTTACAACAAGCACTGGTGGGATACCCCCAGGCCAATTTTGAGTGAGATTTAAACTCCTAGCACCCCGAGCTAGGAAGTTTGCAAACTGGTTTTGTGACCTGAACGTAATTAAAGACAACACAATAACTGAATTCAAAAACAAATTTAAAAATATCATAAGCTAAACACCTGCCCATCCTCAATCCAAAGATGTATTAAGGGCCCGTTTGGGTTTTGTGTGCTTTGATTTTTAAAAATATAAAAATTTAAATATCTCACATTTAAAATCTATAAGTCATGGTTCGTCAAATTAACTGTTTGGTTAGTTTGAATTTTTGGAATGAAATTTCTAGATTTATCCCAAAAAAATATTTATTGAATTATGGTTCAAATCTTTAGCGCTTTGTTTGTTTGGGTGGTATTTTTTTTTTTTTTCTCTTTAAATAAAATTTTTTTTTTTTTTTTTAGATGTAAAAATGTGAATCTCTAGATTTCATGAATCTAGAGATTCACACAACCAAACAGGTAAAAATCTCCCATTTGTGAATTCAGAGATTTGAAATCCTCGACACAACTAAGACCCTCGAGGGAATGAGCCGCTGCCATGAAATCTGAATTGATTCGCAGTTTTTAGACACCTAAAAATCGTACTAATAGCAAACCATCTCAAATGGCTTCAATCTCCATTATAGCTGCTAAGGATCCCTCACACCTCATACAATGTGCTGCCACAAATCTTTCATTGGAGTCCCATAAGATGCATCCACGGCCACTCGAATGAGATTGTTTTATCCCAAGAACTGTCCACAAATATATTCAAATAGTTTTTGTCCGGCCATCAGTAATGTGAATCGAAGGTGCTTGGCTATGGAAACATCCACATAATGCTACTGGGTTTTTGCACATAATGCATAGAAAGGCATTTAGAGTGTAAGTAATGGATGGATGAATACCTCTATAAATTGTTGCATTTCTAGTTTTCCAAATACACCAAATTATTGTGCTCCACATTTGATCTACATGATCTATACTATCACATCCCTTCAACCTAGCCAATAAGAAACTCATCCAATCATGTAAGGGCTCACCATGGTGTAAGATTATTTCTATCCAACATCGCATAAATCGATTAAAAACACGAGATAATAATAAAAGATGATGATGAACATATGTTCTTTAGAATCCATTGGAGACGAAGCGCAGTGGAATCTCTTCTTCAATCTCCCACAAGAACGAACTTGAGGTTGAAGTTGATTCTATGATCAATTTGACACTAGATCTTCTCCTCTAGACTCCTCCCTATTCCCTGGCTTGATGGAATAACCTCTCTGACTAACGTACATAATAATGTGATAATGATTAGGGTTTAGAGGAGGTACCTAGCATCCTTTATATAGGCAAACCCGTTGAATCGTCCATCAAGATCTAACGGTCTCTATTAGCCCACACTAGCCAATCCATATAAGAGTTTTAGTAGCCATATATTACCCATATCAGAGCAATAAATAAACCAAATCAAAGTGTAACACAATCAATGAAGCCCATCTTATGTGGAATGTTTAAATTAATATTCTAACACATGGAACTCAGATGTATCAATACAAAGAGAAGACATTCTCCAGCATTCCTTAGCATAAGCATGTCTAACATTTTCATTCGATTATCACATATAAGGGAAAGTGGAGATTGAGTGCCTCTAAGATGAAATAAAGATGTACCAATAGCTAAAGCTTCATATGATGTTTTCCATAGAAAGTGCTTCATTTTTGGTAGGGTGGGGATATTCCAAATTTTCCTCCGATTAAAAGAAGGTGTAGAGGAGGATGATATATTACCTTGAGAGTCTTTCTATGGATAGAGATTGATAGTATGCCGATCTAATTGTGAGTTTTTCATGTTTTTATTTACACCAAACCCAACAGTCATTAGAAGTAGATGAAAGGACAGATAAAGCCATAATTGCCTCCGCTTCCAATGACTAAAAAAGTGATAACATCAAAGTTCTATTTCATTTAATAGTTTGCCAATCAATGAGTTATTGTAAAAGGGGTATTATCAGGAGCTTGGGCAGCAAGTTGATAGGATCTAGTGTGGCATTGGGAAGAGAACCGGCCATAGTAGTACGTTGTCCTCTACCGAAGTTAGGGTTTTTCAATAACGACCACCAGGATTAGTAGAGGAGTGGGTGTTCACAGTATGTGCTACTACTAAGAATAAATCAGGGATGTTGCTGAAACAACCCCCGTACTTCTAACTCGGGATCCGTATTGTAGGTCCGAGTATTTGAAGGACCAGCCAGAATAAGTTGTGGACAATTCGGATTGAAGTCCATGACCCATACCCTGAGTCCATGGATCTGGATTCTGGCGATGAAGAACCTGTCATTTTGGGAACTTGAAGGAGATCCTTTGAAAACCCTGATGGACTGGGAAAGTGGATCATCAGTCGGAGTCAAGTTGAGATTAAAGATGTCCGGGATCAAGGTAAGGACACCCCATATGTTGTTTAGGGTTAGGTTAATGTTGAGGATCAACCAGCTTGAGCAAAACACCCAAGTACTGAAGAATACTAGGGAGCTGTTGCTTAAGGCGGTTGATCGATCAACCAACCACCCCAAGCGACTGATCATAGATGTTTGCAGGAACTAAACCCTATTTTGCTCCAGACCTCTTATATAGCCAACCACGTCTTCTTAATATTATATTTGTGGAGGCTGCTGTGAACAGTTAGGATTCAGAGAGCAAGTGTTGGAAGGTAAAGGAAGCGTGATTTGCAAGGAAGATCCAATCCCACGTCAGTTTAGCGAATCTGTCGGAGGTGAGTTGATGTCACACTCTCCATACCCTTTCCTTTTTTCTTAAAAAGTGTGAATCATCGTCCTTAATTATGTGGTAAGTTATTTGTGATGGTTCTATTCTCCCATCAGTGATCTCGATTGGATCATGTCCGAAAATGGATCATTGCATCCGAATAAAGAATTGATCTAATTGAAGGAGATGAAGGGGTTAGTGAAGCATTTAAAATTCTAGGGTTTTGGTTTGTGTTTGTGATATAGGCTCCTTAAGGACAAAATTGGGATGTAAATCATCCCAAAATCAAATTAAAATCGAGAGATCAAATGTTGGAATTTTAGACTTGAGATACTGTCTGGAATAGGGGTGATCGTTTAAGGCGGTCGATTGCCCAACCAACTGCCAAAAGCGACCGGCTAAGTCACAGTAGCCCAGTCATGTTGGTTGTTGCTCTATTTTGACTCATGTCTTTAATGTATTTTTATAACCCTATTCTAGGTAGTCTCCTGAAGTTCTCTCGGACTTTCTAATTGTGAGGTTCGATTCACGATTACAGTAATTTTTACGCTTCTACAGGTAATGATGCATTCTTGCATATATGTGTTGACATGATCCATAATAACTTTCTGTATCATTGAATGTATTTGTATTATTGTAACTTACTATAACAATATGTCCATGTGAAAGTTATTGTTAAATTATTTATATCCAGCTTGAATCATCTTCGATGACATTTAATCATTAGAGTTGATATCACATCAAGATCTAAATCCATTTAAATAGATGATGATATTTTATCATCGTCAAGATTTCAATGGTCAATGTGCTTCAATAATTTAGTCTAATGATTCTCGGATCAGTACATAAAATTGAATAATAATAATACTTCATATGTGTTAGTTTTTTACTTGGAGCAAGATACTCTGAACCAAAAAAAAAATCCCGCCAAACGTAGTACAAGATTAATTGAATTCTCTATCGAGCTGTGTAAAATAAATTTATTCATAATGAAGAATGATTTCAACTCAGAAAAATTGACAGAACATGGGTACATGACCTACGGATTTCTAGGATTCATGATGATTTCATGTTTAGTCTCCATGTCCTAGAGACTACGGAAGTTAGCTAAAGATGGAGCATTAATCATCTTTAAGTTGGGGTTTGTCATTATACACCAAACAGTATTTTTCGCTAATAGAAGAGTTTTTTACTCGGCACTAACTATTATTAGGATGAAAATAGTATCTATTCATTACCAAAAAAAAAAATTAAAAGAAAAAAAAGAAATTAGTGTTCATTCACTATTATGACCTAAATTACATGACATCCACTTTCAAAATTATAAATTATCCATAATTAAGATTTTCAGTTAAGTGATGAATAAAATAAACTAAATGGCCTTTACTTGCATTTGACTTCTTTTTTTGTGTTTTTTTTTCTTTCTTTTTCTTCTTCTTCTGGTTCTTGTCTATTCTGACTGATCCTTCGTAGTGCGATATAATTTCTGCATTTTGTTTTTTGGGGTTTGCAACGTTATCTAAGTTGGTCTTTATCTTGATAAAATGTCCATATATTAGGTACAAGATTATCAAAATTACCTGCTAGGGTTCTCGGTTCAGCAACTTAGGTGAGGTGAGTACTGTAGCTTTGAAAGATCTTCCCCTCCAACCTTTCCTCTACCTCCAAGAGAGAAAACTACAAACCCTAAATGTCAGTTCTCCTGATATTTAATTTTTGGCTGTTGGCTGTTTTTATAATATGAGTAGGACATCACTGCTTCTTTTTGGCAGGTAGAACTTTATCTTTATTTCATCAACATATGTTAGATTGATTAAGGCTGCCAAGTTGGAACATTGTTTATTTGTTTGTTGAACAGCAATGGAATTCCGGCACGGGGAAAGCTGGCGGTTGCAGCGGCGTCTCAAGCATGAGGAAGGGGTGTGGTGGTTTCCGGCCTTGGTGAGCGGTTTCTGGTGAGGGATGAGAAGAAGATGAAATCCCTTCACCCACTTAAGGGTATTTATATAATTAAATTTTAAATGAATTAAATGGGAATAAGAACATTTAGGTCATTTTATCCATCACTCAACAAAAATCCAAAATCCTCAGTGTGCCTAATTAGTCATTTTGAAAATGGTGCTATGTAATATTTAGGCTATAAATGCAGGTGAAAACTGAATACTACTGTCACCCTAATAATCTTAAAAAGGTTTGTTCATTTGCAGAGTTTTCCATACCAGAGGACAGACATGGGTTTCCCTATTTTCATCTGTCAGCGGCAACCTAGCTATGATTTCCAATTGAACACAGTACGTAGGAAGAAAAACAAGTGAAGCTGAAAGCCGTCACTGGGTATTCATGTACGTTCATCAGTTAATAAAGAATCAAAATGGTTGGACAAGAATGAGGACGTACTCTGCCATGCATATACGTAATCTATATGAAGCATCAACAATAATGTCAGACAAGAAAGGTCGTTGTAGAGGTAATAACTAGGTTTTAGAAATCGGAATCTGGATGAAGTTCATCTAAAACAAACATTAATTTGGAGCTTGTAAATGGGGTCGCTGACGTTTTCAACTAAACAAAAGATACCGTACTTCTCAAACTAAATAAATATTTATTGTTTTGGTGATTCATGAGGAGATGATATTGGTATTGTTCCTACCTACTTTCTTCACATACGGTACGGGTACTTACACAAGCTTTGGCTACCGGAACAGCGACAACAGAGTAAGATTCAAAGTTGTTTCAGGTCACCGATAGGATATTAAATATGACCTTCATTATACATGCAAAGATGAATAAATGTTTTGAGTTATAAGTCATCGGAAAGCTCTATGCATGGTCAGGTAGCTTTTATTCCCCAGAAAACGTTTTTATTTTGCCGTGCATTGTGGAAACATGGATAGAGATCTAGAGAGAGATCCTTGCATGAAAACCATAAAGAGCTAGCCACGGATATATGCATGCGTGCTGACACTGTCTTTTGTCCCAGTGTGACATTCAATGGAAAATGTTGAAACGTCAAACGGGGATTCTACCAATGTGGTGTTTTTTGACACACACTTATGTGTTAGAAATCAAAAGTTCTACCACCCTGAGCAGTATAGTTTCTCTATTTTCCTGTTACAAGTAAATACTTGTTTTCTTTTTCTTTCTTTCTTTTTTCCGGCAAAAAAAACAAAAGAATCAAACTAGGTTTGTCCAAATAATTTGGCTCCCAGCCCCTAAACTGCTTTAACACTAATGCAAACCACTATGTAAATCTGAGCTACAATTCAACAGCACTTGCTTTCATAACACTACAGGTGAGAAAAAAAAGAAACACTACATTTTTGGTTGAAAAACAAACCAACTAGGAACATTGGTAGAGAATTCTTTATCAAAGGGAGTGCACTTGAGAGAAGAAAAAGAAAAAGAAGAAGAAGAGGGAGACGACTTTAGCAATTTACATGGTTTGGTTAACTTATGTTTACGGAATAAAAGATGTGGTTTTATTATGTGTTTGATTCATTTACAATCATCGTCTTGTGTTATAGAGTTATAATGACTCTTCGGGAGTTGAGTTTGAATTTTCAATTGTTTACAATCTTATTTGGACTTTTCCTAGAGTCCTTGCTCAAATAAACTCTGTCAATGCTGAAGAGGTTTTATTTTTGAGTGTGTTATGATCATATGTAGAGTCCTTATTAGAGTCAATCATAGATTCAGTTTTAGAGCTCGCATTGAATCGGAGCAGAGAGATCCTTCCAGAATGTAAAATTGTGACGCTATGGGACTTTAATGACAGCTAAAACTTTGTGATTTGAATCTCTAACAATATTAATAGGGTTAATGCTAGGTTGCAAGGCTGGAAATCTAAATACTTAGCATCTCCTGCTAAGGCAGTTCTTATTCAATCTACCCGGTGGCCCTTCCTTCACATTATATGTCGTGTTTTCGCCTACCTCAAGCTTCCATCCAATCTATGGAGAAAAAAATGAGAACATTTTTTTGGTCAACAGGTGAGAAGCAGCAAGTACATAGCATCAACTGGCAAACGTTATGCTCCCCAAAATCAAAAGGAGGTTTGAATTTCCGGAATCTCCTTCAGTTTAACCTCGCTCTTCTATCTCGAAAGGCATGGGATTTATTACAAAATCCAAATTTTCTCTAGGGGCGTTTACTGTTAAGAAAGTACTGCAGACACAAATTTTTTCTTCATGTGTCTCCATTGGCAACGGATTCATGGGGCTGGTGTTACATTCTAACAGAAAGAGATCTACTGAAACAAGGCCTATTTTGGCAAGTTGGAGATGGTGAGACTATTAACCCATGGCTTGATAACTGGATCCCTCAGATTCCTATGGATATAGGATGCTTTCCTCATGCCACCTTGGCCCCAACAAAGCTAGCGCACTTCATAGATAAGTGCACACACTCTTGGAAGAAAGACCTATTATTAAGATGGTGGCCTCCGGAAGTTGTAAGCAAAGTGATGGAGATTCCTCTCTCTGTCCATCAGCTTGATGATAGACAAGTATGGCAGTGGACAACTAATGGCAATTTCTCGATAAGATCTACCTACTTGATGGCATTTACTAATTTTTCATGCGTGCAATCAGGGCATATCAATTGGAAAATCTTTTGGAAAGTTCCACTGTTACCAAGAGTCCAACATTTCTTATGGAAAGTTCTACATGGAAAATTGCCCACAGCATCTTTATTGCAACAAAGAAGCTTTCAGTGCTCGTCATTTTGTCTTCATTGTGGAGAACCACAGACAACTCCGGATCACATATTTCTAAATTGTCATATGGCTCACGAAGTATGGGTGAAGCTACACTATACTATCTTAACTTTGCCGAGCAACCTAGTCGATAAAGTCATTAGTCTAATCTATCTTTGGAAGAATGATCAAAACTCAGAACAGCCTTTGATAATCCTCACAGCCCTTTGGCTTATGTGGAAGGCATATACTAGTCTCTTTGAGCTGCAGGATTCACCATCCCCTGCTAATGTTACCTTCCGTATCTGGAAGACCTTGCAATTCTATCACCAGGGAGTCATATGACAGGAACATAAGACAATAGTGCCATCCATCATCAAGTGGGAGCCTCCCCAACCCAACTTCATCAAATTGAATGTCGACGGTTCCTTTCTTGCAAACCAAAAGCTTGGAGGTATAGGAGGCATAGCGAGAGATCACAAAGGACAGATGGCATTCTGCTTTGGTAAAGGCACGATTGCTCAAGAAATCCTCACTATGGAAGCTCTAGCTGTACAACAGGGTCTGATATGGGCTCGGGATTTTAATTTGGCCAACTTAGAGGTAGAGACTGACAATCAAGCCCTGATCCATATCTTAAGACGGGCACCAAAGGATGCACCATGGAAACTTTTTCCAATCATAGGCGACATCATGAAGATCAAACAGTCCTTCAAAGAGGTTAACTTTAGACCAATTTATCAGGAAGCAAACATGATAGCTGATGTCCTAGCAAAGGAAAGTGCCCTTACTCAAGATGCCTTTCTTAATATTTCAATCCCTCCCCCTAATATACATTTGGTCCTTTTGTTTGATCAGTTAGCTCTAGGTTGTAATAGGGGTTTTTTTCTTTAGCTAATAAAATTCTATTGGTCAACCTAATAAGGTTTGTAAATTAGTCAAGTCATTGTATGGGTTGAAGCAAGCACCCAAGCAGTGGCATGAGAAATTTGATACTGCTCTCATTTCGAAGGGTTTTAGTGTCAATGATTCTGAAAGGTGCTTATATAGTAAGTTTCATCAAGGGAATGATGTTTTATTCTACTTTATGTAGATGACATGTTGATCATGGAAACAAGCCTAGAAATAGTTAATCAAACTAAGAAACTTGTCACACCCCACCCAGCCGGATCCGGTCATACCCGAATGCCCGTGGGGGTGATACACCGCAAGATCTAGGTTCAGTGACAAATCCATATAAAACATGATATAGCGTAATTAAATGGACAAGAATAAATCAAGTTTATCATACTAAGTTATCAAAACCGAAATAATGGTTACAATCCTCCATTACTTCAAAATAAAAATATAATATCAGAGTTTTGAAAAGAAAATAGAGTAATTTTCAACGCAGCGGAAAACTAAACTAGACTAGTTCTCTAATGGAATCCCACCCAAAAGAATAGTCTTGATACTGGCATGAAGCTCCATGTGCGTCCACTTCTTCTTCGATCACTCCTTCAAGAAGACATACCGGTAACGCATCCTCCATTTGGAAGAAGTCCTCATAACCTCGCGAGATAATCTAATAGAAAAAAAGACATATAAAAGGAATGAGTTCAACAGAACCCAGTGAGGTCAACTCAACATCATATCACACATTCATTCTCAAGATTCCACACCACACATATAACATGAATATCAATAATGTAATTAATGACAATTATATGATATGTGAATGATTATGCTCCTAACTCTATCATGAAGTCTCTATGGTAGACACGCATTAAGTCATACACCAGTCTTCTTTGGGCGGTCTCATCACTCTTCCCTCACGGCACTCAAGCACGTCCGTTGGGTTCTCCGCGGTTGTTGTGTAAAGTCTTGTCAAGCCATGGTTGGGGATTAGGTCACCACTCTCTCACATCACCATTGGTATAAGATGCGGCGCGTGTCAAGGATAATCTTAGGCCCAATGCAAAGTCATATAGTCTCGTACTACATATGGTCCGGATATTTCCCCTCACGCCTAGTGCTATGTTGGTTCAATACCTTCCCACCTATGAATGGAATCCTCAATGGAGGCATCTGTTGGGCCCCATTCATTAACCCAGTGGTCATCCACATATAATGGACAGGATGATCTCCATGTCCTCTCACGGGTCATTTCACCGGTCTTGAGTGTCCATGAGCCCTTATCTATTATATGCAACCCTACCTCTCTATGATGATAGTGGGCACGCTTGACATACGGGACCCAGCCACTAACATCACGGGTTAACCGGCTTCAATACCCCTGCCGAAAGGGTAGTAGTACTCATGAGGTCACCTAACCAAACACTTCTAGACATGCCCTAAATATGTAAATTAGTAATCGGGAAAGAGCCAAGGGCACCATAGGAATGCGTCCCATACCGCCTCCTTTGGTATCCTATGGCAGAAATGCCCAAAGGGCATTCCCCATTCCCAACTACAATGTAAGCAATCATATAATATCACTAGGGCAATGGGTGAACCCACAACCCTAGTAGAAAATACAAGGTAGAAGGAATAATAATATTTCTCCTCTCATACAATCACATTTCATTTCATAACAACAATAATTGATTTCAAAGCAAGGAGCAACATCAGAAGTAATAATAAACATAAATCATAGCAATTCATATTTAACAAAAGACATAAAATAACCACAAGATAATACTAAAGCAATACAAGATATCAATAATGAAAAGTAACTGACATCATTACACATGTAATATAAAGTTAAGTATATTCCTCACCTTTTACTTTGTTCTTCCTCCAAATCCAAGAATCCACTCCCACAAATTAGTGATTAAAGATATATTAACCTATTTATGCAAAATAAATAATTATCACAAATTAAAGCCAATTTGGGTTTCAAATGATATCTTAAAATCTTCCCACAAAAACCCAAATCTGAAAACTAGGTTAAAAAGGGTAGTTCTCAACCTCACTAGTGAATGGTCACTAATTTGCCACCAACTCGAAGTTTATAATGAAACAAAACTTTGGGAAAATCTAATTGGAAACAAAAGGATCCTACGGGTACCTTCAATTTTATTAAATTTGACCAAAATCAAAATGCTCCAAATTTGGCTCTCATAATTCACCCGTGGGTAACTTAGAGAGTCAAATTCTAAAATCTTGCAAGGAGATAACCAATACTCCCAAACTCAAGGGAAACATTAATATAAGAAAATATAAGCATCTAGGGTACCTAACATTATTCCCTTTCACAGATCCCTCAATAGAAGAGAAAAGATATCACTCCCACAAACTAGGAAGGGACAATAATACAATAAAAGAAAGCAACCAAGATGCCTAACAACCTTCCCTTTTAAGATTCCTCAAAAGGAAAGGAGAGAAAATACTCACAAAATTGTGAGTAAGAGAAGCATTAAAGAAAACTAACATTTCGTAACAATTTTGCAAAGATTCAGATCACAGACACCTTCGGAAGAATGGAAATCGCTCCTCTCTTTCGTTTCTCCTTTTCTCCAAAGCCTCCGCCTCTTTCTAGCCTCCAAAAATGCGTTTACGGATGAGATAAAACATAAATAGGGTTTTAAAATCCGAATTTCCAATTTTGCCCCTAAATAGAAAATAGGGTGGGGGTTGGTTCACCTAAACGGCTCAAACTTCTGGCTCATGGTTGGACCCCCAAACGAACTCCGATTTTGATGATCTTTGGCTCGTTGGAAAGGTCTTTCGACGATCTTCTATTTGATATCTTATTTACGTCAATCGGATTCTCCATCACTGATCTACAGATATTCCAAAATTACCCTTTTTATACTATCGAGACTAATCTTCTCTCTTCACTTAAACTTTAGGAGAGTTTTGAGTCATTATAAGGGTCATTTACCAACATTTGTTTAATTTCCAATCCTTCGGGCTCGAATTGAATGGTCCACAATTATCGCCGAATCAAGTCCCAGGTTCTCAGTCTTAAAACCACGGGTTAAAGGGGTAGAAATGCGGGGGTTTCTAAAACTGTTTTTTTTTTTTTTTGCAAAAAATGGTGGGGGTTCTTTGGTGTTTTTTTTGGGTTTTTTATTTTTTTAAAAAAAAAAAAATTATTTTCTCTCTCAAGCTCATTATGTGGAAAATATGCTTAAGAAGTTTGGTTTTTATGATTCTGGTTCGTTCAAAACTCCTTTAACTATGGAAAGTAATTTTCAGAAAAATATTGGAGAAACAGTAAATCAGAAGAGATACTCACAGATTATTAGATCTGTAACTTATCTGATGAACTGTACTAGGCCAGATATTGCTCTAACAGTTGGAGAATTGAGCCGGCATACTCATAATCTTAGTAAAGAGCACTGGCTTGGAATTGAACGATTACTTCGGTATCTTAAGGGTACTATGTATTATGGACTTCACTATAGTGGAAATCCCTTTGCCTTGGATGAACACTATGATGCTAATTGGATCTCAGATTCAAGAGAAACACTAGCTACAAGTGGATATGCGTTTATGCTAGGTGGAGGAGCAATCTCATGGAAGTCAGTTAAGCAATCATGTGGAACATCTTCTACAATGGAAGCAGAATTCGTAGCTTTGGAAAAGGCTGAAAGTGAAGCTGAATGGCTTAGAAACATGATTGCAGATATACCTCTATGGCCCAAACCAATGCCACCTATATCGCTGTACTATGACAGTAAAGCAGCTATAGGAAGAGCCAAGAATCGGGTATATAATGGCAAAAGAAGACACATACGTCTTCGACATAATCTTGTAAGGAAATATATTGATGAAGGAACAATTGCAATTGATTACGTGAAATCAGAGGAGAATTTAGCTGATATGTTCACTAAAGCTATGCCTACAAGAGCTTTTAATGAAGCACTTATGGGAATGGGATCAAGACCTGTGACATAGGTCATGTGACGGACACCCAACCTATGTGAAGAGGTTAAATCCTGAATTAGGTTCAAAGGGTAAGCAACAAAGTCACTAGATGACCTGTTTGTACTACTATACCCATTCTTAATAAATATAGTAAAGTAGTACCACCATATCATTGATAGGATGAGTGACTGACTCTTAATCAAGCGTAGCTCACTAAATGTGGGGGTGTGTAAGATGTGGTGCACACCTAATGCTGACCTAAACAGATATAGAGGGTGAGTCCGCCTTCAGTTGGAAATGTTACACAGGCAAACTTCCTTAAATATCTGTGAGACCAAGATTCGAGACAAGGCCGATAAAATGTATATTTCTCTTTATAAAGGGGTTGTAGGAAGGTCGACCAATTGGTTATGAATGGTGGAGTAGCCAGCTACACTGAAGAGGACAGGTTCAAGAAGTCAGACTTCACCGGTACTCTGTAGCGTACTTTATCAAATCTAGTGTAGATTCAAGTCCGAAAGACATCTACAACGAAGTGTCCTATTGTGTCTAATGTGTTCACTGCTGCTTGAGTCTTCAGCCTTTGTATTTGAAGTTTTAACCATTGTGGGGGATTGTTGTAAATATGTTTAAAACTTTATATAAATATTTGTTATAATTGTGTCTTTTATCCATGGTTTTATTTAGTCCCACATCGAGTTGAGAGGATCTGATAATATGGTTTATATATAGTAAGGGCCCATGAATTATTAATTTGCCTAAATCCTGTTGTGACCCTGCCATGATTATATATATATATATATATATATATATATATATATATATATATATATATATATATATATATATATATATATATATATATATATATATATATATATATATATATATATATATATATATATATATATATATAAATGACTTGGGACTTGGGACTTTGATCCGGAAGGCCCATTTTGTCATGGGTCCTATTTTAGAAAGCCCGCTGCTAGGTGATTACGTGGAGATGCCATTAGAGAGGCACTCTCCAGTAGGGAGGTCAACTGGACAGGTACCTTCTTAAAGGGAATTAAGCTGAAAGGTACCCTCAACAAAGAGAAGTGACCTTACCCTTTCACCCACAGCCTTTGGAGCTCTATATAAAGCCATTTCCGAGTTCATTCTAAGTACTGAATTTCCTCCTCCTCTTTTTGTCTCTCTCTCCCTGTTGTTGTTCTATCAAGCAGTGAATATTACCTGATACACCTGAAGTAACCTTTCTGGGGTGAAACCTTAAAGGTTGGGCTGACTGATTTTGGGGTGAAGACACTGTAGAACCCGTATTGCACGAATCGGGGTGTCTAAATACCTTAAAGAAAGTACCTTTGGTACGTTTCAGTTCATTTGACAATATTGTGAGAACAAGCGTTCAAGTATATTTGCAGATTCCTCAACAACGATTCAATAGAGACGACTCTAGAAATTTACATGGTTTGATTAACCTATCTTAACGGAATGAAAGATTTTGTATTTTATGTGTTTGATTCATTTACAATCATCATCTTGTGTTATAGAGTTATAATGACTCTGGGCAATTTGAGTTTGAATTTTCAATTGTTTACAATCTTATTTGGAAAAGCTATTGTTAAATTATTTACATTCATTCAGCTTAGATCTTCTTCAATGAATTGTTTTTTCTTTTTCTCGAGTAATGATCTTAAATGACATTTGACCATTAGAATTAATATCTCACCAAGATCTAAATCCATTTAAATAGATAATAATTTTTTCTCATCATCAAGATTTCAATAAGCAATGTACTACTATTATTTAATCTAGAGGGATTCTTGGATCACTACAAGAAATCAAATAACAACAATAATAATGATAATCTTTCATGTGTGTTAAGGGTTTTTTTTCCACTTAAGTTAAGATATTTTAAACCTTTTTTTTTTTCATTAACCTTGTAGTTTAGATTCTTTACTAACATTCTTTGCAGTAGCTGAATCATATAGTGGGCAGAAGTCGCTTTTTATCTTTTTACAATTCGTTTGAATAGGTATAGTCGGTGAGTCAGTCATGATTACAACATTTACTATTGTTATCGACATTCTCGTATGGTCCAAAGAACTAGTTTCTAAGGCCAACCCTTGGCAGGGTCCTGGGCTTAAGTTCTTCCTCGATTAACATCTCATCTAAGACCCCCCAGCCGAGAAGTAATTTAAAGGCCCATATCGGTCACCAATCCTTGATTTGACAAGAGGGATCGATCCATGTGGCAAGACAAAGTATTAAAAGAGCTCGCCTCGTCTGCTGGCTCAGTGCCCCCGCTACAGATGTCAGAATCTGTGTACACTCAAGGATCTTCTTGATCCCTGGGGCAGCGTCTTGCTCAACACCACTTCATGGGCCTTG